>NC_143026.1:23462500-23652500 GCF_057628025.1 Oncorhynchus mykiss
CTCTCTCTGATTCTCTCTCTCTCTCTCTCTCTCTCTCTGATTCCCTCTCTCTCTCTCTCTCTCTCTCTGATTCTCTCTCTCTCTCTCTCTCTCTCTCTGATTCCCTCTCTCTCTCTCTTTCTGATTCTCCCACCCTCTTTCTGATTCCCTCTCTCTCTGATTCTCTGTCTGATTATCCCTGGCTGCATTCCAAACACTTAACACACACCCTCTCCCCTCAGGCCTCAAATTAAGTGGGCACTTCTGATGACGTCTGACGAGTTTACACTTGCAGGGCAAGGGAGGAAGGAATTCTTTTTAAATGGACTGCCCTTGCCCGGAAGTACATCAAATCAAATGTATTTATATAGCCCTTCGTACATCAGCTGATATCTCAAAGTGCTGTACAGAAACCCAGCCTAAAACCCCAAACAGCAAGCAATGCGGGTGTAGAAGCACAGTGGCTAGGAAAAACTCCCTAGAAAGTCCAAAACCTAGGAAGAAATATAGAGAGGAACCAGGCTATGAGGGGTGGCCAGTCCTCTTCTGGCTGTGCCGGGTGGAGATTATAACAGAACATGGCCAAGATGTCCAAATGTTCATAAATGACCAGCATGGTCAAAAAATTATAATAATCACAGGCAGAACAGTTGAAACTAGAGCAGCAGCACAGCCAGGTGGACTGGGGACAGCAAGGAGTCATCATGGCAGGTAGTCCTGAGGCATGGTCCTAGGGCTCAGGTCCTCCGAGAGAGAGAGAGAGAGAATTAGAGAGAGCATACTTAAATTCACACAGGACACCGGATAAGACAGGAGAAGTACTCCAGATATAACAAACTGACCCTAGCACCCCGACACAATCTACAGCAGCATAAATACTGGAGGCTGAGACAGGAGGGGTCAGGAGACACTGTGGCCCCATCCGATGATACCCCCGGACAGGGCCAAACAGGAAGGATATAACCCCACCCACTTTGCCAAAGCACAGCCCCCACACCACTAGAGGGATATTTTCAAACACCAACTTATCATCCTGAGACAAGGCTGAGTATAGCCCACAAAGAGCTCCACCACGGCACAACCCAGGGGGGGCGCCAACCCAGACAGGAAGATCACATCAGTGACTCAACCCACTCAAGTGACGCACCCCTCCTAGGGACGGCATGAAAGAGCACCATTAAGCCAGTGACTCAGCCCCTGTAATAGGGTTAGAGGCAGAGAATCCCAGTGGAAAGAGGGGAACCGGCCAGGCAGAGACCGCAAGGGCGGTTCGTTGCTCCAGTGCCTTTCCGTTCACCTTCCCACTCCTGGGCCAGACTACACTAAATCATATGACCCACAGAAGAGATGAGTCTTCAGTAAAGACTTAAAGGTTGAGACCGAGTTTGCGTCTCTCACATGGATAGGCAGACCATTCCATAAAAATGAAGCTCTATAGGAGAAAGCCCTGCCTCCAGCTGTTTGCTTAGAAATTCTAGGGACAATTAGGAGGCCTGTGTCTTGTGACCGTAGCGTACGTGTAGGTATGTACAGCAGGACCAAATCGGAAAGATAGGTAGGCGCAAGCCCATGTAATGCTTTGTAGGTTAGCAGTAAAACCTTGAAATCAGCCCTTGCCTTGACAGGAAGCCAGTGTAGGGAGGCTAGCACTGGAGTAATATGATATTTTTTTTTATTTAGCACTAACTGAAGTTTATTTAGTGCTTTATCCGGGTAGCCGGAAAGTAGAGCATTGCAGTAGTCTAACCTAGAAGTAACAAAAGCATGGGTACATTTTTCTGCATCATTTTTGGACAGAAAGTATCTGACTTTTGCAATGTTACGTAGATGGAAAAAAGCTGCCCTTGAAACAGTCTTGATATGTTCGTCAAAAGAGAGATCAGGGTCCAGAGTAACGCCGCGGTCCTTTACAGTTTTATTTGAGACGACTGTACAACCATTAAGATTAATTGTCAGATTCAACAGAAGATCTCTTTGTTTCTTGGGACCTAGAACAAGCATCTCTGTTTTGTCCGAGTTTAAAAGTAGAAAGTTTGCAGCCATCCACTTCCTTATGTCTGAAACACAGGCTTCTAGCTAGGGCAATTTTGGGGCTTCACCATGTTTCATTGAAATGTACAGCTGTGTGTCATCCGCATAGCAGTGAAAGTTAACATTATGTTTTTGAATGACATCCCCAAGAGGTAAAATATATAGTGAAAACAATAGTGGTCCTAAAACGGAACCTTGAGGAACACCGAAATGTACAGTTGATTTGTCAGAGGACAAACCATTCACAGAGACAAACTGATATCTTTCAGACAGATAAGATCTAAACCAGGCCAGAACTTGTCCGTGTAGACCAATTTGGGTTTCCAATCTCTCCAAAAGAATGTGGTGATCGATGGTATCAAAAGCAGCACTAAGGTCTAGGAGCACGAGGACAGATGCAAAGCCTCGGTCTGATGCCATTAAAAGGTAATGTACCACTTTCACAAGTGCAGTCTCAGTGCTATGAAGGGGTCTAAAACCAGACTGAAGCATTTCGTATACACTGTTTGTCTTCAGGAAGGCAGTGAGTTGCTGCGCAACAGCCTTTTCTACAATTTTTGAGAGGAATGGAAGATTCGATATAGGCCGATAGTTTTTTATATTTTCTGGTTCAAGGTTTGGCTTTTTCAAGAGAGGCTTTATTACTGCCACTTTTAGTGAGTTTGGTACACATCCGGTGGATAGAGAGCCATTTATTATGTTCAACATAGGAGGGCCAAGCACAGGAAGCAGCTCTTTCAGCAGTTTAGTTGGAATAGGGTCCAGTATGCAGCTTGAAGGTTTAGAGGCCATGATTATTTTCATCATTGTGTCAAGAGATATAGTACTAAAATACTTGAGTGTCTCTCTTGATCCTAGGTCCTGGCAGAGTTGTGCAGACTCAGGACAACTGAGCTTTGAAGGAATACGCAGATTTAAAGAGGAGTCCATAATTTGCTTTCTAATAATCATGATCTTTTCCTCAAAGAAGTTCATGAATTTATTACTGCTGAAGTGAAAGCCATCCTCTCTTGGGGAATGCTGTTTTTAGTTAGCTTTTCGACAGTATCATAAAGGATTTTCGGATTGTTCTTATTTTCCTCAATTAAGTTGGAAAAATAGGATGATCGAGCAGCAGTGAGGGCTCTTCGATACTGCACGGTACTGTCTTTCCAAGCTAGTCGGAAGACTTCCAGTTTGGTGTGGCGCCATTTCCGTTCCAATTTTCTGGAAGCTTGCTTCAGAGCTCGGGTATTTTCTGTATACCAGGGAGCTTGTTTCTTATGAGAATTGGTTTTAGGGGTGCAACTGCATCTAGGGTATTGCGCAAGGTTAAATTGAGTTCCTCAGTTAGGTGGTTAACTGATTTATGTAGACAGAGGGAGGCTGGAAGGACATCAAGGAATCTTTGTGTTGTCTGTGAATTTATAGCACGACTTTTGATGTTTCTTGGTTGGGGTCTGAGCAGAATATTTGTTGCAATTGCAAACGTAATAAAATGGTGGTCCGATAGTCCAGGATTATGAGGAAAAACATTAAGATCCACAACATTTATTCCATGGGACAAAACTAGGTCCCGAGTATGACTGTGACAGTGAGTAGGTCCAGAGACATGTTGGACAAAACCCACTGAGTCGATGATGGCTCCGAAACCCTTTTGGAGTGGGTCTGTGGACTTTTCCATGTGAATATTAAAGACATCAAAAATTTGAATATTATCTGCTATAACTACAAGGTCTGATATGAATTCCGGGAACTCGATGAGGAACGCTGTATATGGCCCAGGAGGCCTGTAAACAGTAGCTATAAAAAGTGATTGAGTAGGCTGCATATATTTCATGACTAGAAGCTCAAAGGACGAAAACAGCATTTAAAAAATAAAAAAAAATGTAAATTGAAATTTGCTATCATAAATGTTAGTAACACCTCCGCCTTTGCGGGATGCATGGGGGATATGGTCACTAGTGTAGCCAGAAGGTGAGGCCTCAGTTAACATAGTAAATTCATCAGGCTTAAGCCATGTTTCAGTCAGGCCAATCACATCAAGATTATGATCAGTGATTAGTTCATTGACTATAATTGCCTTTGAAGTAAGGGATCTAACATTAAGTAAACCTATTTTGAGATGTGAGGTATCACGATCTCTTTCAATAATGACAGGAATGGAGGTCTTTATCTTAGTGAGATTGCTAAGGCGAACACCGCCATGTTTAGTTTTGCCCAACCTAGGTCGAGGCACAGACACGGTCTCAATGGGGATAGCTGAGCTGACTACACTGACTGTGCTAGTGGCAGACTCCACTATGCTGGCAGGCTGTCTAACAGACCTGCACCCTATTTCATTGTGGAGCTAGAGGAGTTAGAGCCCTGTCTATGTTGGTAGATAAGATGAGAGCACCCCTCCAGCTAGGATGGAGTCCGTCACTCCTCAGCAGGTCAAGCTTGGTCCTGTTTGTGGGTGAGTCCCAGAAAGAGGGCGAATTATCTTCAAATTCTATATTTTGGGAGGGGCAGAAAACAGTTTTCAACCAGCGATTGAGTTGTGAGACTCTGTTGTAGAGCTCATCACTCCCCCTAACTGGGAGGGGGCCAGAGACAATTACTCGATGCCGACACATCTTTCTAGCTGATTTACACGCTGAACCTATGTTGTGCTTGGTGACCTCTGACTGTTTCATCCTAACATCGTTGGTGCCGATGTGGATAACAATATCTCTACACTCGCCAGTTTTAGCTTTAACCAGCACCATCTTCAGATTAGCCTTAACGTCGGTAGCCCTGCCCCCTGGTAAACAGTGTATGATCGCTGGATGATTCGTTTTAAGTCTAATACTGCGGGTAATGGAGTTGCCAATGACTAGGGTTTTCAATTTGTCAGACAGAGCTAATGGAGGGAAGCTTCGGCGTCTCAGACCCCGTAACGGGAGGAGTAGAGACAAGAGAAGGCTCGGCCTCTGACTGCGACTCCGACTCGTTGCTTAATGGGGACAACCGGTTGAGAGTTTCTGTCGGCTGAATGAGCGATACCGGTTGAGCGTTCCTACAGCATTTCCTTCCAGAAACCGTGAGAAAGTTGTCCGGCTGCGGGGACTGTGCGAGGGAATTTATACTAACGTTACTATCTGTACTTACTGGTGGCACAGACGCTGTTTCATCCTTTCCTACACTGAAATAACCCTTGCCTAACGATTGCGTGTGAAGCTGGGCTTGTAGCACAGCTATCCTCGCCGTAAGGCGATCGTTCTCCTGTATATTATGAGTACAGCGACTGCAATTAGAAGGCATCATGTTAATGTTACTACTTAGCTTCGGCTGTTGGACGTCCTGACGAACCACGTCCAGATAAAGCGTCCGGAGAGGAAAAGTTGAATGAAAAAAAGTTGAGTGAGGAAAAAACTAAAAATATAAACGGTAATTAAGGAGTAAAAACCGTAAAGTTGTCAGGTAGCAAAGTAAGGTTGGCAACAAAACGCACAGCAACACGTAAACAAGTCTGCGAGTTGTGACCGTCTTTGAATTGTTGAATTCAAAGGGCTATCCCGCGATGATTGTGTTTTCAGCCACCGGTAGCTTGTGGGTGCTTTATATGCGCTACAGTCAATTATGATTGCATGTCTACTTATATTAACTATATAATTATGAATATACGCCTACTGTATGATAGCTAGAAAATGAATTAGCTAACTAACGTTTGCCTGCCTAGCTGGAACTTCTGAAGGAAAAACATTTATTTCTACAATTTCCGATAGCTAACCAAACAAAAACGTCCTATTTTATGAGACGTGTTTGTGCATTAGTGTTTTTACATTAGTTTTTACTTACACTTGTATGTTGACTCCATATTGACGTTGAGGTTTTGGCTGACTTTTCTTAGCGGATGTGCAACCATCGCAAATTGAATTATGGGGTGTTTCAGGCCCCGAAGTGAACATAATTGTACCCTCGCAAACTCTATCAAAAATAAGGGCTGAGGGGCTTACATTGCGAAGTTCCCTTGTTTGGCTAATCGTTTGGACTGATGGCCAAGATGGTGACGGGGATTCCTCCAAGGGCATAAGGCTAGGGTAAGTGGGGGAGGGTGTGTCTTTTATGCGTTTGAAACGCAGCCCCTCTCTCTTTCTGATTCTCCCCCTTTCTCTCTCTCTCTCTCTCTCTCTCTCTCTCTCTCTCTCTCTCTGATTCTCCCCCTCTCTCTCTCTCTCTCTCTCTGATTCTCCCCCTCTCTCTCTCTCTCTCTCTCTCTGATTCTCCCCCTCTCTCTTTCTGATTCTCCCCCTCTCTCTTTCTGATTTTCTCTGATTCTCCCCCTCTTTCTGATTCTTCCCCTCTCTTTCTGATTCTCTCTCTGATTCTCCCCCTCTCTTTCTGATTCTCCCCCTCTCTCTTTCTGATTCTCCCCCTCTCTTTCTGATTCTCTCTCTGATTCTCCCCCTCTCTTTCTCTGATTCTCCCCCTCTTTCTGATTCTCTCTCTGATTCTCCCCCTCTCTCTCTCTGATTCTCCCCCTCTCTCTCTCTCTGATTCTCCCCCTCTCTCTCTCTGATTCTCCCCCCCTCTCTCTCTGATTCTCCCCCCCTCTCTCTCTGATTCTCCCCCCCTCTCTCTCTGATTCTCCCCCTCTCTCTCTCTGATTTTCCCCCTCTTTCTGATTCTCCCCCTCTCTCTTTATGATCTCTCGCCCTCTCTCTTTCTGATTCTCCCCCTCTCTCTTTCTGATCTCTCTCTCTCTCTCTTTCTGATTCTCCCCCTCTCTTTCTGATTTTTTCTCTGATTCTCCCCCTCTTTCTGATTCTCCCCCTCTCTTTCTGATTCTCTCTCTGATTCTCCCCCTCTCTCTTTCTGATTCTCTCTCTGATTCTCTCCCTCTCTTTCTCTGATTCTCCCCCTCTCTCTATCTGATTCTCCCCCTCTTTCTGATTCTCTCTCTGATTCTCCCCCCCTCTCTCTGATTCTCCCCCCCTCTCTCTGATTCTCCCCCTCTCTCTCTGATTCTCCCCCTCTCTCTCTGTGATTCTCCCTCTCTCTCTGTGATTCTCCCCCTCTCTCTGTGATTCTCCCCCTCTTTCTTTCTGATTCTCCCCCTCTCTCTCTGATTCTCCCCCTCTTTTCTTTCTGATTCTCCCCTCTTTCTTTCTGATTCTCCCCCTCTCTCTCTGATTCTCCCCCTCTTTCTTTCTGATTCACCCCCTCTCTCTTTATGATTCTCTCTGATTCTCCCCCTCTCTTTTTGATTCTCTCCCCCTCTCTCTCTCTCTCTGATTCTCCCCCTCTCTCTCTCTCTCTGATTCTCCCCCTCTCTCTCTCTGATTCTCCCCCTCTCTCTCTCTGATTCTCCCCCTCTCTTTCTGATTCTCCCCCTCTCTCTCTCTCTCTCTGATTCTCCCCCTCTCTCTCTCTCTCTGATTCTCCCCCTCTCTCTCTCTGATTCTCCCCCTCTCTCTCTCTCTCTGATTCTCCCCCTCTCTTTCTGATTCTCCCCCTCTCTTTCTGATTCTCCCCCTCTCTCTCTGATTCTCCCCCTCTTTCTGATTCTCTCTGATTCTCCCCCTCTCTCTCTCTGATTCTCCCCCTCTTTCTTTCTGATTCACCCCCTCTCTTTATGATTCTCTCTGATTCTCCCCCTCTCTCGTTCTGATTCTCCCCCTCTCTCTCTGATTCTCTCCCCCTCTCTCTTTATGATTCTCCCCCCCTCTCTCTGATTCTCCCCCCCTCTCTCTCTCTCTCTCTGATTCTCCCCCCCTCTCTCTCTCTCTGATTCTCCCCCCTCTCTCTCTCTCTGATTCTCCCCCCCTCTCTCTCTCTGATTCTCCCCCCCTCTCTATCTCTCTCTCTGATTCTCCCCCTCTCTCTCTCTCTCTCTCTCTCTGATTCTCCCCCTCTCTTCTGCACTGACATTTTAATTTTTACACACTTTGCTCCTACGACCTATGCATTATGCATCTCTCCGTCTTTTCTCTCCCTTTTTCTCTCTTCTCTTTTTCTCTCTCTCTCACTCCGCCTGTTAAGGTTTTCTTCTTTGCCACCAAGCATCTATCAGAGACGATCTGAGAAGATACGCCCTCTAACATCATTGTTTTTCACTATTATGCCTTCTCACACACTCTCCTCCATTTGTGGATCCTGCAGTAAGCAGAGTGGAATTGTATGGTTCTTCATGAGAAGTGAACAGGGCTGTGGTTGGTTAGGAGGGCATGGAGAGACAGAGAGGGCCTGTTGTATTGTATATGTGACAATGCACGTCCTAATATTCTGAGTCGCCGTTTGACAAGCCTGGCCTAGTGGTAGGAGGTAGAGTCAATGGAGTGTATCTATCGGTTGTGACACGACATGTCTCATGGCTGGCCCATGTAGATCATACAGACCCTCCAGATGTATATACACACAGCAGCCTGAGAAATAGAATAGAATTTTATGCACATAGCAGACGTGTTTAGGAATATCATGTTACTGTATTGTATAGACACTGTCAGTCAAATAGGGCAGTGTGTAGGCTACATTCCCACAAATACAAACAGACTTTACTTTAATGTTCTGCCTGTCATCTTTCTCTCTTTCCCACTAGTTCTTCTTTCTCTTTCATCTATAGCCTTCATTCATCTGCCATTCATGTTGGAACATTTGCTAAAAAAATACAACTTATGTTATGATATACTTTGCTGTACTCTCAAGTGTTTTTACTATAAATATGTTTGACAATCTGATACAGACCTAAGGGTCGACCATTAATTAATATTTTATCCAGCACCTGTTCAAAGTCAGTCTAGGGACAGTATGTTTCTCATGTAGGATTCTGCTGGTCTTTTCTCCAGGTGGAGGTGAAGTCAACGAAGGAGGTGTCTCTGTTGGATCTGGGTGACTGTGAGTTTTCTGTCTGTAAAGCAGCATGTAGCTGGGAAAAATACCACAAGATTTCCAGTTGGAATTCATCTCATAAGTGTTCTGTGTGTGTGTCCTGTAGTCACTCCTGCACCAGTGACCCAGCACAAGTCTTCTGTCCTCTCTCCTAGCCTGCTAGGAGACCTGGAGGGCCTGTCACTCTCCAATGTCTCCTCCACCATCCAGGTGAGAGTGTGTGTGGAGATCTGTCTGTTTATCCCTCCCTGGGGGGGGGGGGGGGGGGGGGGGTAAATGTGTTGGATCATACTGTACAGTCGAGTGTCTTTAAAAGACTCTCTCCAGTGGCTGGAATCTCCTCCTGGAGTTGGCTGTTGACCCTTTCCTCCTTCCTGGACATATTTATAAATCATCTCCCCTTTCCTCCTTCCTGGACATATTTATAAATCATCTCCCCTTTCCTCCTTCCTGGACATATTTATAAATCATCTCCCCTTTCCTCCTTCCTGGACATATTTATAAATCATCTCCCCTTTCCTCCTTCCTGGACATATTTATAAATAATCTCCCCTTTCCTCCTTCCTGGACATATTTATAAATCATCTCCCCTTTCCTCCTTCCTGGACATATTTATAAATCATCTCCCCTTTCCTCCTTCCTGGACATATTTATAAATCATCTCCCCTTTCCTCCTTCCTGGACATATTTATAAATCATCTCCCTTTCCTCCTTCCTGGACATATTTATAAATCATCTCCCTTTCCTCCTTCCTGGACATATTTACAGTGCCTTCGGAAAGTATTCAGACCCCTTGAATTTTTCCACATTTTATTGCATTACAGCCTTATTCTAAAATTGATTAAATAAAACAATTTTCTCATCAATCTACACACAATACACCACAAAAAAAACGTATTTACATAAGTATTCAGACCCTCTGCTATGAGACTCGAAATTGAGCTCAGGTGCACCCTGTTTCCATTGATAATCCCTAAGATGTATCTACAACTTGATTGGAGTCCACCTGTGGAAAATTAAATTGATTGGACATGATTTGGAAAGGCACACACCTGTCTACACAAGATCCCACAGTTGACAGTGCATGTCAGAGCAAAAACCAAGCCATGAGGTTGAAAGGAATTGTCCATAGAGCTCTGAGACAGGATTGTGTCGAAGCACAGATCTGGGGAAGGGTAGCAAAGCATTGCTGCAGCATTGAATGTCCCCAAGAACACAGTGGCCTCCATCATTCTTAAATGGAATAAGTTTGGAACCACCAAGACCCTACCTGAGCTGGCCACACGGCCAAACTGAGCAATCGGGGGAGAAGGGCCTTGGTCAGGGAGGTGACGAAGAACCCGATGGTCAGTGTGACAGAGTCCAATGTAGAAAATAGTCAAATAAAGAACACTTGAATGAGTAGGTGTGTCCAAACTTTTGACTGATATTGTATTTATAAATAATCTCCCTTTCCTCCTTCTTGGACATTTATAAATAATATCCCTCTCCACTCATACAATTGCATTTCCTGTTTTACAGTCTTTCTGTTTTCCTCTCTCCATGTGCCCTGTTCATACAACGCTCAGTGCCAACCTCCATCCACCTCTCTCTCTCTCTCTCTCTCTCTCTCTCTCTCTCTCTCTCTCTCTCTCTCTCTCTCTCTCTCTCTCTCTCTCTCTCTCTCTCTCTCTCTCTCTCTCTCTCAGTTCTCTCTCAGTTCTCTCTCAGTTCTCTCTCTCTCTCAGTTCTCTCTCTCAGTTCTCTCCCTGGTGTGTCTGTAGTCTACAGTGTGTCTATGCATTATGGTTGACCTTTTCCCAGATGAATGGCTCCTTTTCTCTTTGGTGTTAGATGTATGTGTTTGTTGGCCTTGTACCAGCACTACTTTAGCTGAGGAGCATGTGTGACCAATCAACCAATATGAGCTAATTCTATAGAGAGTAGATATGTCCCTATAACATAACATCACTATAACGTCCCATAATGTTCCCATTACCGACAAATAAGTTCCCTCTCGTACGTATACAATCTTTTCATCCTTTTTTTTTTTCTGTCTTCACTTATCCTGTGTGTGTGTGTGTGTGTGATTGACAGCCTGTCTCAGGCAGAATGGTGTGTTTACTGATAGGTTAAGGCCAGGCAGTAATAGACAATAGAAATGCAGATTAAACAGGGTGCTGTTTGCACATCAGCATCTGATTGAGAGTCAATCCTATGCATAAATACATGATGGCCATCAGGATTCATAGACTGGGGTAAATAACCTCACAACCCTCTCGCTACTTATTTCAAAGACGTGCGAGCAGACCCACTCACACACATAGTTTCACCCACTCACTTCCTATCTGTCTCTCTCACACACACACACCCACCAATATCCTTCACAGACACACACTTGCCCCGGTGTCATTTCTATTTCTCACCAATCAGCCCACAGAAGCGGTGAGTGTGTCTCAGCTGAGCGCTTCGGCCCTTTTAGAGAATTACTGCCTGGTTATCAAAGACATTTACATTAACCCTGGTCACTGTCTCTGACCCCTCCTCT
Organism: Oncorhynchus mykiss; assembly: GCF_057628025.1. Lineage (NCBI taxonomy): Eukaryota > Metazoa > Chordata > Actinopteri > Salmoniformes > Salmonidae > Oncorhynchus > Oncorhynchus mykiss. The sequence continues at coordinate 23,473,869 of NC_143026.1, forward strand.
CCTCGATCTCCCTCTCTTCTTTCCTACTTTCTCTCTCTTTTCATTCTCCCTCTCTCTAATAACATTTTGACATTAGAGGATCTCTCACAAATGCCTTTTAAACCATCCCACCCCTCCAAACACACACCCTCCTTCCGTTGTCCGTGTGTAAGTGTGTAGGGGGGGAATTGTCAAAGGCTGATAACGTTTCATTCATAATTAGCATTGGGCGAATGAGGCTGCGTTGGGGGGAAATTGAACTGTCAGCGGCGGGGCACGGGCCGTTTGACCCCATCACGCCCGGAGGGGGCCATCATAATTTGTTCATTTGGTGCCCATCAGGCGGACCGCACCTCCCCGCGCCTCCCCCCTCTGACCTCCCCCAGTGTGGGTGTGCTGGGTTCAGGTCTAATTATGAATCAGCAGTGGACTGGGAGAGGCAAGAATATAGCAGACCTGCCATCCACACACCCCTACCTGCCACTCACTCTCACACACACACACACACACACACACACACACACACTGTCTGGGTATAAATAGGTTTAAATGCCTGTAGGAAATATGCAATTGGTTGATTGGGATGGGATGGGGTGTGTGTGTGTGTGTGTGTGTGTGTGTGTGTGTGTGTGTGTGTGTGTGTGTGTGTGTGTGTGTGTGTGTGTGAATTTAACAATTTTCAAGAGAACATGTGGTCATCCTTACTGCCTATGTTCTGGCGGACTCACTAAACACAAATGCATCATTTGTAAATAATGTCTTGAGTGTTGGAGTGTGCCCCTGGCTATCCATACATTTTTAAAACAAGAAAATGGTGCTGTCTGCTTTCCTTAATAGAAGACATTTTTAAAATGTTATATATATTAAGTATATTTTAGCAATTACAATTACTTTTGATACTTAAGTATTTTTAAAACCAAATACTTTTAGACTTTTACTGAAGTAGTATTTTACTGGGTGACTTTTACTTGAGTAACTTTCTATTAAGTTATCTATACTTTTACTTATGTATGACATTTGTGTACTTTTTCCACCACAGGTAGGGGTGGTTGTCTGTCTGTCTGAATCAAGCCCCTGATGCAAAGACTTCAATTAAACTGATGCCACCTTGCCTTGGTGTACCATGACTAGATAGAGTTACAACACATTTTTGCGCTTGAAAGGTCACTCCCATTCCATGTTTCTTTGAAAGTACCAAGATTAAATCACTTTTTAAAAATCTAATTTTGTGATGAATGGTCCCAGGTGAGCCAACCTCTGTCTGTGTGCTTTGAGCTAACTAACTCCTGTTGGCTTAATATGGTTGTAGGTGACTGCAGTGACATCTTGCTGACTCCTTCTAGTCAAGGTCTTCTGATAGATTGACTCAATTAATTGTCATCTCCTGACTGACTGAGGGAACAATTAAAATCAAGTCAAACACACGTCTCTCTCTCTCATACAATCTCACGACATAATGAAATCCTCTTTCTGAAGTAACAAGCAGCCAATGTCACAAAAACAGAAATGGATTTTCAATACATCCCCATCTCCTAACACAACACTCGTTCTCTTAAATTGGACATGTTATGCGTTCACATGCTCGCCAGGTGCCAAGTTACGGTTAGCCCCTTTTGAATATGTCAGCGAGATTTTCAGGTAATTTACCAGAGAGGATGCTGGGAGGGGGTGAGCGTGTCATCCCACGGCGTGGGTGTGTGTGTCCGGGCTCTGAAGGTGACTGGAGTGTGTGTCATCCATCACAGTAGCTTCCTTTAAGTTGAGACATAATAGAGCCTCTCAATCAACTTCCTCTCCCGTTGTCACCTTCCCCCAAGTCCAGGAGACCAGACAAAAAGAGATCCACCAAGGGTGTGTGTGACACGGGAGGCAAGGTTACATCCCTAGCCTGCTGTTATTTACACTTTGGGTTTGGAGGATGCGTCCTGCCTCACAGGCCAAGTGACGGAAGGCTGGGCGAGGGTGTGTGTGTGTGTTAGGTCATTACTGTCTGCTGTGTCAAATTGGTGATGATAAGCAGTTTGAAACCCTGTCCTAGCCTCCATCCCTCCCTCCTCACGGGGGTGTTAAACAGGACCTTGAGTGCGGAGGGAGCAGGATGTGCTTGTCAGGAAGGTAAATCTGCTCTGTGAAGGCGTGGCAGACATTACGGCCAGCTTTATCGACAACGACTGCTCTGACACGAACAAAAGTGGCCCGATAAATTTCCCCCGTTGGCGTGACGGGCGAGTGTGAGGGCGCCGCACCGTGACAAATGTTTGTTTGACCCCCTTCCTGTCTGGGGGTACACGACATGTCTGAGCTGGCTATTACCAGGGGAGGATGGGGATAACCTGCTCTCCTCTACTGTGTGTCATTGTAGGAGGAAAACCTGGACTTTTTGAATGTGATTAGCCAGTCTGTTTCTGTTTACTAACTTGTTTTGTCAGCACTTTGAGTTCCACCCTGTTGTATTTCAAACTGATTCTCCACACTACCACACCATGACAGTCCTGAGAATGTCTCACACACTTCTCTTCTCCTATCAGTATAATCTGAAAGAGACTGGCAATATGTCCACCCACCTCCATCTACTGTCAACAACTTAGACACTCTTTCCCATGTTATATCACATCATCACAAGTCAGAAATTAGGAGTTATATTCGTCCCCTCGTTTGACTCTCACCTTTGCGCACGTGTTTACTTGGACCATTTTTATCTTTGTTGACTGTGAGGTTTTTTGACACTGTTGTGAGATTTCACACACCTCTTTTTATAATTTCCCTCTCTCTCCCCCCTCACTCCCTCGTCTCTCTCACTCCCTCATCTCTCTCTCACTCCCTCGTCTCTCTCTCCCCCCTCACTCCCTCGTCTCTCTCTCCCCCCCTCACTCCCTCGTCTCTCAGCTTGTCCAGGTAAAAGCATAGCACCAACAGCAGCAGGTGTAACAGAAGGAATCAGGTGTTAACTACTTGTTTTAGCGTTCTCTCACTTTACTCTCATTAACACAGGGTTGATATCCATGTATCGGTCTGAGGCAGGGAGGAGCCTACTTAGTAGCCTACTTAGTATATGGGCAATATACAGTGCATTCTGAAAGTATTCAGACCCCTTCCCTTTTTCTACATTTTGTTACACCAAAATGAGCAATCGGGGGAGAAGGGCCTTGATCGGGGAGGTGACGAAGAACCCGATGGTCACTCTGACAAAGCTCCAGAGTTCCTCTGTGGAGATGGGAGAACCTTCCAGAAGGACAACCATCTCTGCAGCACTCCACCAATCAGGCCTTTATGGTAGTGGCCAGACGGAAGCCACTCTTCAGTAAAAGGCACATGACAGCCCGCTTGGAGTTTACCAAAAGGCACCTAAAGACTCTCAGACCATGAGAAACAAGATTCTCTGGTCTGATGAAATCTAGTTTGAAGTCTTTGGCCTGAATGCCAAGCGTCACATCTGGAGGAAACTGGCACCATCCCTATGGTGAAGTACAGAGAACCTCAGACTGGGGCGATGGTTCACTTTCCAACAGGACAACAACCCTAAGCACACAGCCAAGACAGCGCAGGAGTGGCTTTGGGACAAGTCTCCATGTCCTTGAGTGGCCCAGCTAGAGCCTGGACTTTCCGAATGCACTGTATGGCTGTGATTGTCCTGATGTTGAGACAGTTCTGTCACTGCATGGCTGTGATTGTCCTGATGTTGAGACAGTTCTGTCACTGTATGGCTGTGATTGTCCTGATGTTGAGACAATTCTGTCACTGTATAACTGTGATTGTCCTGATGTTGAGACAGTTCTGTCACTATATGGCTCTGATTGTCCTGATGTTGAGACTGTTCTGTCACTGTATAACTGTGATTGTCCTGATGTTGAGACAGTTCTGTCACTGTCTGGCTGTGATTGTCCTGATGTTGAGACAGTTCTGTCACTATATGGCTGTGATTGTCCTGATGTTGAGACAGTTCTGTCACTGTCTGGCTGTGATTGTCCTGATGCAGTTCTGTCACTGCATGGCTGTGATTGTCCTGATGTTGAGACAGTTCTGTCACTGCATGGCTGTGATTGTCCTGATGTTGAGACAGTTCTGTCACTGTATAACTGTGATTGTCCTGATGTTGAGACAGTTCTGTCACTGTCTGGCTGTGATTGTCCTGATGTTGAGACAGTTCTGTCACTGCATGGCTGTGATTGTCCTGATGTTGAGACAATTCTGTCACTGTATAACTGTGATTGTCCTGATGTTGAGACAGTTCTGTCACTGCATTGCTGTGATTGTCCTGATGTTGAGACAGTTCTGTCACTGTCTGGCTGTGATTGTCCTGATGTTGAGACAGTTCTGTCACTGCATGGCTGGGTGTCAACAAGGTAGCCTTTTACTGTTAATGAAGATTGAGCCACTAAACAGTGTAAAAAAAAAATATATTTTATTTGCCTTTTCACACATGAATGAGACATGATGTGGGCATCCGATAACTCAAAATGATGTGTAACACCATTTAGGCCTAGTAGCTTCAATCTTCATTAAAAGTATCATTTTGTAACAGTTGTTGATGGGGGTATTGCAGTGGAGTGGAGTTTGGTGCCTATGCAAAGTGTTATGAAACCACCTAGCCAGCTTGCGTATATTAGTTTTTTTGCATGCAGCCTAATTGTGATTGCTTGCATCTGTCTTTGTCTGTGTAAAGTAGATGGCTTGTACCACTATACGTAGACTAGATTATCTTGAGTCGAGAGGACGCCATTGCCACTGTCAAATCAACAAGTCAAAAGAGTCAGGCCGGTTAATCAGAATAAGAATGCACAGAAAATAGAATGAATGAAAGAACGAACAGAATACAGAATGAACGAGGGACCATGCTAATGTTGCTAGGGGAAAATAAAGAAGCATAAAAACACTCCTTAACCCCCAGAATTTATCAGTAAGTTTCTCCCTCTTCTCCTGACAGGGTGTTTTGTCCTGCCTCTCTATGCTATGGTAATTACAGTTCCTGCTATTGAAAAGGTAAAAGCTCTGTTAATAGAAAGCTGAATGGCAGGCTAGGCCCAGAGCAGTCCTCTAGTGTTCCCATTCATTAAGCCAGAGCAGTCCATCAGCCTGCCATGGAGCTGCGTCAGACTAGCCCACCCACTCACTACTAACCTGCTTGATTGGGGACATACTGTATAGGAATAATAATAATACATTGGGTTTATATGGCACTTTTCTAGGACATGGCTGAAATGGGCCTTTTTCCAGGAAGAATGGTTTATGGTTAATGAACAGAGCTAGGCATACGTTGTCAACAAAACCTCAGTTATTCTGCAGTCGTAAGTGGAGTAGCCTATGTTAAGTAGATATTTAATGAAGAGAGCTGGACCTACGTCACCAAAACAACATACAAAGACCATATTTGTCAATGTTATCAACCAACATTCTGTTCTTCAGACCTTCTCATATTCTCATTGGTCCACTCTGTGTGTGTCCCTGTTTACTCAGCTCTGTCCCCTCTCTCTCGCCTTTCCTCTCCAGGTGAGCGGTCCAGCGTTTGTCCCAGAGAAGAGCCATGACCTGCTGCACCGTATGACAGGTAAAGGTCTGTCAGCCCAGTACCAGTTCCCCAGACAGCCCTGTCTCTACCAGCCCACCATGGTCTCAGTCCAGATCAGCCTGACCAACACCACAGACCACCCTCTGGAACAGATCCACATTGGAGACAGGAGCCCCACAGGACTCAACATGCACTGTTTCAATACTATAGGTGAGTTAGATAACATAATACACTGTTTCAATACTATAGGTGAGTTAGATAACATAATACACTGTTTCAATACTATAGGTGAGTTAGATAACATAATACACTGCTTCAATACTATAGGTGAGTTAGATAACATAATACACTGTTTCAATACTATAGGTGAGTTAGATAACATAATACACTGCTTCAATACTATAGGTGAGTTAGATGACATAATACACTGTTTCAATACTATAGGTGAGTTAGATAACATAATACACTGCTTCAATACTATAGGTGAGTTAGATAACATAATACACTGTTTCAATACTATAGGTGAGTTAGATGACATAATACACTGCTTCAATACTATAGGTGAGTTAGATGACATAATACACTGTTTCAATACTATAGGTGAGTTAGATGACATAATACACTGCTTCAATACTATAGGTGAGTTAGATGACATAATACACTGTTTCAATACTATAGGTGAGTTAGATAACATAATACACTGCTTCAATACTATAGGTGAGTTAGATAACATAATACACTGTTTCAATACTATAGGTGAGTTAGATGACATAATACACTGCTTCAATACTATAGGTGAGTTAGATGACATAATACACTGCTTCAATACTATAGGTGAGTTAGATGACATAATACACTGCTTCAATACTATAGGCCCCGTCATAGGATGCCACCTTTCCAACAAGTCAGTTCGTCAAATTTCTTCCCTGCTAGAGCTGCCCCGGGCAACTGTAAGTGCTGTTATTGTGAAGTGGAAACGTCTAGGAGCAACAGCAGCTCAGCGTTGGTGGCCACACAAGCTTATAGAACAGGACCGCCGAGTGTTGAACCGCGTAGTGCGTAGAAATTGTGTGCCAACTGTAACGTTTGGTGAAGGAGGATTAATGGTCTGGGACTGTTTTTCATGGTTCTGGCTAGAACCCTTAGTTCCAGTGAAGGGAAATCTTAAATCTACAGCATACAATGACATTCTAGACGATTCTGTGCTTCCAACTTTGTGGGAACAATTTGGGGAAGGCCCTTTCTGTTTTCAGCATGACAATGACCCCATGCACAAAGCGAGGTCCATACAGAAATGTTGAGATTGGTGTGGAAGAACTTGACTGGCCTGCACAGAGCCCTGACCTCAAATGCATCGAACACATTTGTTTGGGATGAACTGGAACGCCGACTGTGAGCCAGGCCTAATCACACAACATCAGTGCCTGACCTCACTAATGCTCTTATGGCTGAATGGATGCAAGTCCCTGCACCAATGTTCCAACATATAGTGGAAAGCCTTCCCAGAAGAGTGTAGGCTGTCAGAGGAGCAAAGGTGGACTAACTCCATATTATTGCCCATGATTTTGGGATGTTCGACGAGCACATACTTTTGGCCATGTAGTGTATATGCACTGAACAAAAATATAAACGCAACGTGTAAAGTGTTGGTTTCATGAGCTGAAATAAAATTCCCCGAAACGTTCCATACGCACAAAAATGTATTTTTCTAAAATTGTGTACAAATGTGTTTACATCCCTGTTAGGGAGCATTTCTCCTTTGCCAAGATAATCCATCCACCTGACAGGTGTGGCATACCAAGAAGCTGATATAAGTTCACAAGTAAACATTTGCTTAACAAGTCACAGAATAAGTTGCATGGACTCACTCTGTGTGCAATAATAGTTTTTATCATCCATTTGTTTTATGACTACCTCATCTCTGTACCCCACACATACAATTATCTGTAAGGTCCTCAGTCGAGCGGTGAATTTTTAAACACAGATTCAACCACAAAGACCAGGGAGGTTTTCCAATGCCTCGCAAAGAAGGGCACCTATTGGTAGATTGGTAAAAAATAATAAAAACAGACATGGAAAATCCCCGTTGAGCATGTGAAGTTAATAATTACACTTTGGATGGTGTATTAATACACCCAGTCACTACAAAGATACAGGTGTCTTTCCTGAGTCAGTTGCTGGAGAAGAAGGAAACCGTTCAGGGATTTCACCAAGAGGCCAATGGTGACTTTAAAACAGTTACAGCGTTTAAAGGCTGTGATAGGAGAAAGCTGAGGATGCATCCACAACATTGAAGTTAATCCACAATACTAACCTAAATGACAGAGTGAAAACAAGGAAGCTTGTACAGAATAAAAATATTCTAAAACATGTATCCTGTTTGCAACAAGTCACTAAAGTAATACTGCAAAAAATGTGGCAAAGCAATTCACTTTTAGTCCTGAATACAAAGTGTTGTGTTTGGAGGAAATCCAATACGACACATTACTGAGTACCATTCTCTACATTTTTAAGCATAGTGGTGGCTGCGTTATGTTATGGGTATGTTTGTAATCAATCGTTAAGGACTGGGGAGTTTTCAGGATAAAACATTTTCGGAATGGAGCTAAGCACAGGCATCTTAGAGGAAAGCCTGCTTTCCACCAGGAACCTTTCAGCAGGACAACAACCTAAAAAACAATGCCAAAACTACATTGGAGTTGCTTACCAAGAAGACAGTGAATGGTCCTGACTGGCCGGGTTACATTTTTTATCTTAAATCTATGACCTGAAAATGGTTGTCTAGCAATGATCATCAACCGATTTGACTGAGCTTGAAGAATTTTGAAAAGAATAATGAGAAAATGTTGCACAATCCACGTGTGGGAAGCTCTTGACTTACAGCTGTTATCGCCGCCAACGGTGACTCTAACATTTATTGATTGACTCGGCGTTGAATATTCATCTAATCAACGTGTTTTATTTTTCATGATATTCTTTTACAAATGTTAGAATTTTTCTTCGACTTTGCCATGACATTTTGTGTAGATCGTTGATTTAAAAAATGACTATTATATCATCTTAATCCCACAAAATGTGGAATAAATCGAGGGTGAACACTGAGTGTACAAAACATTAAGAACATCAGCTCTTTCAATGAGACTGACCAGATGAAAGCTATGATTCCTTACTGATGTCACAAATCCACTTCAATCAGTGTAGATGTAACTCAATATTACGACAACTGTGTTTTTGTTTTGTACACTGTGTATATAGGACAAGCTCATTGTAATGGCTGGAATGGAATATATGGAGCGGTATCACACATATGAAAACCACATGTTTGACTCCTTCCATAATTTCCGTTCCCGCCATTACAATGAGCCCGTCCTCCTATAGCCTCTCCCGAGAGAGCGAGAAACATCATCCAGGTTACGTATTATGTCATCTCGAGGGAAAGGCCTTAACTACCCTGCATTACGCTGCCATCCAGGACCTAATGATTTTAATGTAAAACAAATTCATTTGCACATACAGGTATGACCTCTCGTTCTTACAATTCTATATGAGGCCTCTTATGTTCCGTGACATTTTAAAATAAGTTCTCTGCTGGTCACTCCAAACCCTGTATTAGTAGGTCATTATACTATGGAGGACTGTAAGCCTATATGATAGGAAACCATAAAGACCTTGTTTTCTATTATAATCTTCTATAGCTGAGAGTGTGCGTATTAATCCACATAATCCCTGGGAGGCCATATTGATTAGAGAATATCTCCATTCATAACACACACACACCTCTGGGCCAACTCTCCCTGCAGACATCCAAGAAAAGCAAAAGAAGAGATGAAAATAGAAAAGTGGTGTGCGCTCAAGCACGTTAAAAGCTTCAATTGGCTGTGGATTGATTGGGCATTGAAGGAACTCAGGCTGCCAAACACTGGGTAATTGGGATCGATTGAGTTTGGAGCGTGTGTGTGTGGAGTCGGTTTTCAAATTGAGCAGAAGAAAGTGAATGCGGAAGACATACCTAACTCTATCACAATGTCTTAAAAAGAAATGATACGGAGCACTGTTCCTACAGTAGCATGGCTCACAATGTGTTTCAACATATCTGGTGCTTCCACACCTGCATCTACATGTATTCATCTACTGTAGTAAAGTCCACCTTCCTCTCAAAACTACAATTTAGAGGGGGATGAGGAGGAGAAAAGAGTGAGATGAGCGAGGGAAGAAGTTAGAGATGGGGAAGGGAAGAGAGAAAGAGGGGTGACATAAAGCACCTTTGAGGCAGGAGTGTTGAGGCGTGTTGAGGCGCGGAGTGTTGAGGCGCGGAGTGTTGGGGCGCGGAGTGTTGAGGCGCGGAGTGTTTGTCTCTGTTTTCAGTGTCTGTCCTCTGGTGTCCAGGGTCCTGTCCTCTGGGTGAAACGGAGTTCCACGCTAAAACACCTCCACTCCACAGAGAAACACAGGGCTGCTCAGGAGAGCATAGAGGATGACTCTGTCCATCTGTCTCCTCTTTCTCCCTCATCCTTCTCACTTTCTCTACCTCACAGATCTCTCTGCTCCATGTCTTTCTCCTTCTCTCCCTCTTCCCTCCTCGTCTCTCTCATCCCTATCTCTTGTCCTACTTTATACATAGCCATCTCCTCCCTCCCTCTGTCTCTCTCTTTTCCTCTCCCTCACTCTCTCTTCAGACCCTGATGTTCTCTTTGACAAACCTGTTGTTTTGGACATAGGCTATTCTTTTTTGGTCTCATTGTTGCGGAGGATGAGATTGAAAGATGGATTTCTCACACGCAGTGGTCTGGCTTTGTGAAGTAGAAAACACAAGTAGTGTCTGTCTGCATGCCTGTCTGTCTGTTCCACTCTAATGCCCTCCTCTCTCTCATTCTGCCCCCTCCCTTGTCACTCTCTTCCCCTCCTGTCTTCCCTCTTCCTACTCTCTCTTCTTCCTTTGACCACTCCCTCGCTATCTGTTCTGGTCACTCACTCCTTTCTTCCTCTCCTCTCTTCCCTTTCTTCTTCTGCCCTCTCCCTCCCCCTCTGCCATTTTCACTCACTCCTCTCTTCCTCTCATCCTCCTCTTCTCTGTTCTCAGAGTGTCTGGAGCCAGAGGCCTCAGTGACTGTTTTCATGGGCATCGACTTCAACGACTCAACACAAGCAGCCAACTTCCAGCTGTGGTAAGATACCCTGTCTTTATACACAGTGAGGCTGAAACAGCTATGGCTCTCTTTTACTTCTCCCTCTTCTTCTTCCTCCTCCTCCTCCTATCCCTAACTTGCTTTTCTTCTAACTGTAGAAGAAAACTCCCCCTTTCCGGTCTGTTATCTCTTCTCTACCCCTCCTCTTCCTCCTCTCCTTTCTGACCTGACTCCCAGGTGAGGCATCACCCGCCATTGATCCTGTTTCAGAGATAACAATTATCCCTATCATTAATGAACTCTGCTCTGACTTCCCAGAGCAGAAAAGAACAGCAGTCTATGCCACCACCTTTCTGCTCTGCACCGTTCGCTGATCAATAGGCTGATCAGAATTTTTTGGGGTACAGAGCAAATCAATCTGTGCCAAAATGCCAATCACCCAGTTTGTTTTGTATGGCAATCAGAACCGAGAAAATTTCACATACATCCCTAATTTCAATTTTTTTAGCATTACCGGTAGCTTGATTTTGTTATTAGGTCTATCGCAAAACACTACAGTACTATAAAACACACAGACAGAAACATAACACAGTAACATAGTTGTGGCCCTTCAACACTCACTGTTGTCCTGTTTGTCCATCAGTACGAAGGAGGACCATTTCAGTGTGTCCATCCAGCCTGCCATAGGGGAACTCCTCCTGCCCATCACCATGACCGAACTGGACTTCCGCAAGGAGAAAGGTGAGATTTCATACAGTGTTAACTACAAAAAATATCATCATCATTATCTTACACAGTCAGACTAAACATTATCTACATTATCATCAACATGACCAATCACTCTGTATTTCATGGTGTTTAGGATAAGTCACTGTTAAAAAAAAGTGCTACTGAGCCATGTGCTGTAGTCCGACCAGTCAAAGCAGCAACAAAGGCAGTTTGTTGTTAATGGCTTCATAAGTGATGCCAATAATACAGGCCTGCTTTTTAATGGAGGCTTTAATGCAGAAATGCGTCATAATAAAGATACATTTTCCATTCAACTTCAATGGTCCTCCAAGAGTGGCTGAAATAACTTGTAAACACACACTCTCACATGCACACACCGAGGAGAGCTGTTGAGAGAATGTGGTATGTAGGCCACCACTCTTCTCTAAGTGTCTACTAATGCCTTCCTCGTCTGGTTAATTCATTAATGAATCTTCATTCACTAGATTTGTATTCTGATCTCTACTCCTCACAGCAATCAGGGAGAAGATGAGACAAAGGCTAGATTTAAAGAAGATTCTTTCAACTGAACAACTTTCCTTCTCTTTAGGTGGCCTTTAAACAGATTTGTTATTTTGACCTGAATGGAGTAGTGTCCCCCCCCCGCACACACACACCCCACTCACTCTAACCTGCCTCCATCCCTCCCTATGCCATTCACTCCAGTCCTCATTAAAAACAATTTCTGGCATGTTAGGTGCACTTTCTTTCTTCATCTTCCGCACAGTCAAGCTCTCAAGCACTATTTTCATTTCCTGTCATCTGTCAGAATGAGGAGAGTGTGCTGGCTGTGTGTCACCGGGAATTGAGTGCAGTCAATGAATAGTATTCTCCAGCGCACCTGCAAAGCAACCTCTAGATGTGATGTGAGTGCCTCATTTCACTAAACTGTTCCTCACCCAATCAGGTAAACTTCTGGGCATGAACGAGAGCTCGGCAACCATCACCATGGCAGCAGAGAACATGACCAGCCAACCAATCAGCAGACCAGTGGCAACCGTGGCCAACCTGGGAGTGGTTCCATCCAGTCAAGGCAACGTCCACAGGTGTGTGTGTTTCTGTTTTTTGTGTGGCTATTTAAGGTTAGCGATTGGCATTTTGAATGGGAATTAATTGTTTGGTCCCCACAACGATAGTAAAACAAACTCGTGTGTGTGTGTGTGTGTGTGTGTGTGTGTGTTTTCGGCTCTGCTTTGCACGTATGTGTTTGACTATCTGTGTGTGTCCCTGCCTGAGACGGATCTGCCAGGGGAATGCCTAGAGAACGGTGTGTGTGAAGTCTTGCTGTGTAATTGGTGTACACAGGGTGTGCTAATGAGCTTCCTTCTCCGTCACGCACACACACACACCTGACGGATAATTACCCCTCCATCTATCTCTCTCCTGCTCTCTCTCTCTGTTTCCTCACCTGTCTCTCTTTCACTTCCTCTTTGTCCCTCTTTCTGTCTCTCCTATCTTTCCATCTGTCTCCCACTTTGTCCTTCTTTTACTTTGTCTCTACCTCCCTCCCTGTCTATCCAACTGTCTGAAAATAAGGGATCTTAGGGGGAGAGAGGGAGGACGGGGGATAAACAGAAGGGGATAGAAAAACCAAGGGGGAGAAAGGGAGAGATGGAGAGAAGGAAAAAGAAAGAGGAGGAATGAGACACTAGCACAAGGTTACAGGGAGCTAGGAGGAGTGGAGGAGAGTGAGTGGAAATCAATGTTAGCCGGTGGGAGAGGCCTGCCTCCAATAAGCCCATACTTCATTTAGAATAACCAATAGGACAAATGACTCTGGGCTATCAATCTCTCTCTGCTGCCTGGCTGGCTGACGGCTGGGGAGGAAGCTACACTCTCCTCACTGTCCTTTAATGACGACACGCTCTCCTCTGGTCTCGCAATGATGACATGGACCTGGTCCAAAGACGACCCCTGGGCTAGCAGCCTCCCCTTCTGCACATCTAAAGGAGTCAGATAGGTGTACTGGAAGTTACGTTAGGTGGAGCCGTCCACGGTTTTCTTCAGATCTGAAATTACCGAAGAGGTATCTCATAGGTGGGTTATATTGATGCTGCACAACTAGTGCACACTCTTTCTCTCACACACACACACACACACACACACACACACACACACACACACAGACCAGTGTTGACACAAATGCACACAGGAAGGATCGATGTGAGGGGAGACACACACTGAGAGCTCATTGTGGAGGTCACACTGCATTAATGTTACTGTGATGGAGGTGAACTCCACTAGGACCCCCTCTCCTCCTCCCTAGGGACAGGCCTCTCCTGCCTGGGCACCAGCACACAAATGAGGCGCTCTCCCTGGAGGTCAGGGTTCAGCCTTGAAGTGATGATCTTACATGGTATCACGTTTATATTGTGTGGTGGTATTAGCCACAATACTATATTACATTTGATATTGTGGCTATTAGAATAAGTTAACTCGATATGCAGCTAGCATTCTTCCTTATCTTTGGTTTGTGCGCGTGTGTACATGGGTGTATAGTGCACCTCTTCTCCCTCTCAGCCATGCAGTCCTGTTCATCACCAGCAGGGTGCAGCACTGCTACTCTACAAGCTGCCCTTACTAACGGAGGAAAACCTAACCACCTCAACACAGCCCAATAGATTGATGGAAAGGAGGCTGGCAATAAATCAAGCAGAAAAGCAAATGTAGAAAAAGCTGTTCTTGTTTGTGTCTAAACAGGGGGAATAGAATAAATCTGCTCTATTTTTCACTCCGTTTGAAAGCAAATGTGATCGTATTTGTATGCATTGGTTGGTTAGAGACCTTCATTTTTAAAAGTGCACCTTGGGAATTTTAAGCTGTATGTTTACTTTGCTTCAATATAACATTTATATATCCAATTTTATTTCCATTTGGTGATGACTGAAATGGAGTTAAATACAAATATACTTTTTTGTCCTATTAGTCTTAAATTAACGAGGATGTTCAGTATTTTATCCCATAATTTTATTACTCGTAAAAATCATTATTTGATTATCACCTATAATACAAACAAATTGCAGCCCAAAGCCCTTTTATTTATTTTTTATTATTCGGTTTCTAGAGGGTTTGTGAGCTTTATTGTTGAATGTGCCACCAAATAATAACAGTAGTAGCAATGGTTATGAACATATCCAATAACACTGCTAACAATGTCTGTGTTTGAGTGTGAGTCTTCTCTCTTCCCATCCCCAACTCCGCATTAGTTAACACATCTGTATACTGTCCTTGTGAAGTGTTCTTTATCCCTTCATCTCCCCTGTTGTGTAGTGGTCAACACACACACACCTCTATCTCCCTCTCTCTAGTGGTCATCAGTGTCCATATGGGCTGCAGTGTGGTCACTCAGTGTCCGTATGGCGGTGTTCTGGGAAATGTACTGCTCTCTAATAGGGGTTAATAGCAGTACCCATCTGGCTGTAGCTGGTCTGATCTGACCACCCTGCTGAAGGACACTTGGTCTTGGACACTCATCTGTCCACATGGCCAGTGAAGGCCAGTTCAGCTCAGCTCAGTGTGGGGTTGCTGGGTGCATGCTGCTGCATGAATGGCTTTAACCAGCCAGGGCCTGTTAGTGTTGTCTACCAGGCAGCCGCTATATGTCTGACCAGTCATATGTTCACTTCAAATGTTTGCTTGAATGTTTTTGGGGAATTTTTGGTTGAGTATTCATATCATGTAAAATGCTGGAAAAGCTCTACATAAATCCAATCCAGTAACGTCTCTCGTACAGCCAGTCGGTTGTGGTGGGTGGCAGACTGATCCTTGTTCTTCCTGACCCAGCCTGAGGTTGAATGTAAAGGTGAAGCCCACTTAGTGTTTGCATGGTGGGGTGTTGGAGGTGTACTGGAGGCAGATGGCATCAGGGAGAGGCTCTTTCCACTGAGGAGAATCACACATAATTGGAGAGTGATGCTTAGCAGCAGTCTGCCGATCGATGCCAACCCCTCCTCTCTAAGTCCGGGGGTTATCGTTTGCTTTTCTTTTCATACGCTGCAATTAATCCAGTGTTTAGCCCCTCTCACGCCTGCCTGGGGAGAGCATGGGCATACCAATGACCTGGTTAGGACCACTATCACCCCTACTGTGTGTGTGTGTAGTTGCGCTCACGTCTGGTTTGTAAATGGATGCTCCTCGGGACTTCACTGTGCTCCGTTACGTTTAGTTTTTTTTCATGATGTGTGTGTGTGTGTGGGGGGGGGGGGGGTCACCTCAGTGTGTCGTCTCTAGTCCTCGGTGTGAAATCAGAACCAGGGAGAATCCTGTCCAGATGCCTACAGCTCAGAACTATAGGATACAATGTTTCACCATGCACCAACCAGACAGACCTGTACACGAAGTAACACCCACAGAGAGACACTTAAAGCACACCAACCACTGACAAATCAAACATACTGTTTTCTGTCCTGAAGAGAGAGCGAGAGATACCCCCCCCCCCCCCCCCCCCCATCCCTAAAATCCTTAAGCCACAGTGACCACACACCTCAGGCAGCTTACGTGGAAAGAGGTTATAGCACAGGACACCGTGGCTGGGTAGGGCTTTTAAAATGATCGTTTGTGCAGTTTTTTTTAAAACATATCTAAAGCTCTGTTTTTGGTAGCTGGAGCTTTTAGTTTGGCGTCGTTAGATTGGTATATTTGAAAAATGACATTTAGGCCTACACAACTGCTAAACGAGAAAAGAAAAGGAAAGAGTGGAGGGGTAGAATGGAAGAGTGGAGGGGTAGAATGAAAGAGTGGAGGGGTAGAATGAAAGAGTGGAGGGGTAGAATGAAAGAGTGGAGGGGTAGAATGAAAGAGTGGAGGGGTAGAATGAAAGAGTGGAGGGGTAGAATGAAAGAGTGGAGGGGTAGAATGAAAGAGTGGAGGGGTAGAATGAAAGAGTGGAGGGGTAGAATGAAAGAGTGGAGGGGTAGAATGAAAGAGTGGAGGGGTAGAATGAAAGAGTGGAGGGGTAGAATGAAAGAGTGGAGGGGTAGAATGAAAGAGTGGAGGGGTAGAATGAAAGAGTGGAGGGGTAGAATGAAAGAGTGGAGGGGTAGAATGAAAGAGTGGAGGGGTAGAATGAAAGAGTGGAGGGGTAGAATGAAAGAGTGGAGGGGTAGAATGGAAGAGTGGAGGGGTAGAATGGAAGAGTGGAGGGGTAGAATGAAAGAGTGGAGGGGTAGAATGAAAGAGTGGAGGGGTAGAATGAAAGAGTGGAGGGGTAGAATGAAAGAGTGGAGGGGTAGAATGAAAGAGTGGAGGGGTAGAATGAAAGAGTGGAGGGGTAGAATGAAAGAGTGGAGGGGTAGAATGAAAGAGTGGAGGGGTAGAATGAAAGAGTGGAGGGGTAGAATGAAAGAGTGGAGGGGTAGAATGAAAGAGTGGAGGGGTAGAATGAAAGAGTGGAGGGGTAGAATGAAAGAGTGGAGGGGTAGAATGAAAGAGTGGAGGGGTAGAATGAAAGAGTGGAGGGGTAGAATGAAAGAGTGGAGGGGTAGAATGAAAGAGTGGAGGGGTAGAATGAAAGAGTGGAGGGGTAGAATGAAAGAGTGGAGGGGTAGAATGAAAGAGTGGAGGGGTAGAATGAAAGAGTGGAGGGGTAGAATGAAAGAGTGGAGGGGTAGAATGAAAGAGTGGAGGGGTAGAATGAAAGAGTGGAGGGGTAGAATGAAAGAGTGGAGGGGTAGAATGGAAGAGTGGAGGGGTAGAATGGAAGAGTGGAGGGGTAGAATGGAAGAGTGGAGGGGTAGAATGGAAGAGTGGAGGGGTAGAATGAAAGAGTGGAGGGGTAGAATGAAAGAGTGGAGGGGTAGAATGAAAGAGTGGAGGGGTAGAATGAAAGAGTGGAGGGGTAGAATGAAAGAGTGGAGGGGTAGAATGAAAGAGTGGAGGGGTAGAATGGAAGAGTGGAGGGGTAGAATGAAAGAGTGGAGGGGTAGAATGAAAGAGTGGAGGGGTAGAATGGAAGAGTGGAGGGGTAGAATGAAAGAGTGGAGGGGTAGAATGAAAGAGTGGAGGGGTAGAATGAAAGAGTGGAGGGGTAGAATGAAAGAGTGGAGGGGTAGAATGAAAGAGTGGAGGGGTAGAATGAAAGAGTGGAGGGGTAGAATGAAAGAGTGGAGGGGTAGAATGAAAGAGTGGAGGGGTAGAATGAAGGAGAGAGGGATTAGTGGTGTTTTCAGTAGAGTGTGTCCTGTTGAAGTGGCTAATATTTTAATTAAGTCTGAGAGGACTGAGAGCTGCCTGATAAACTCCCTCTCCTCTGTTGATGGTAATTTAGCTGCTCCCCAGAGGCACAGCCAGACACACTGTTGTGTGTGTGTGTGTGCACATATGTGTGTCCTTCTCCCTATCCCATAAGCTGTGTCCTCCTCCCTATCCCATAGGGTGTTAGTTGGTGGATGGTGGTTGTGGTGTTTAGCTGTACCCAGAGACAGAGACATAGCCAGCCCAGTGGCCCCTGGTCCTGTCTGCAGGCCTGTTCCTAACATGCTCTGATCCTTCTCTATCTGCTGTGGGGGGCTCCTCTCCTCTTCACTGAGTTATTGTCAGGCCTGAGGGAGGGCTGCTTGTCAGTTCTAAGAGCGGGTCTTTGTGGGGTATTTGTCAGGCCTAACCAGGGGTCCACGGGGGGCCTTTGTCCCAGGGATGTAGTGCTAAACGGAGGCAGATGGCTGGGTGGTGTCAGCCTGTCAGCCACGTGGGGCACCAGAGGGGACAGGGAAGAGGGAGAAGGGGGCCCAGCACAGGCCTGTCACCCTAAAGAGGGGTTGGGTCACCCCGGGTCAGGCCCGCTGCCTGGCTCTTGTTAGCACCCTCAATGGGCACCATGTGTGCCCCATTTTAGTCCCCCTGTCTGTGGGGCTGGTATCCTAGGAAACCGGGCTGCTGAGAATTCTCCTGGGGGAGGGAGGGTCCCCCCACACACACACTATTGCTCTCTCTGGGGAAAGAGGGTGAATGTTTGATTGACAAAAGGAGTGTGTCTCCTCCTTAATGGCTTTTTAGTCAGCTGGATAATAGACTGGCTATCTCTCTGCCTCTCCCTCTCTCTGACACCCCCTCACTAATGCTGGGTAATTACATGATTTGTAGTGTTTGGGAATTGTATTAATGGAGGATTTATGAGGGCCTGCTTGGTGTGTGTTTAAAGGAAAGGTTCACCCATTTTTAAAGTTATATTGTTCTTGTGCATCTCTGAGTGATGTTCTATCGATTCCCCGGGTAATTTCAGTTTTCATGTGTATCTGAGTTATTGCCGTTCACGCAGGCAGAAATCCGGCCAATATGACGTAGCACCGTGATAGTCTCTCACTACACTGGAAGTTAATAGGAATACGACATTTAGATCGCAAAAACGTCTCATACATGTCAGATTTCAATACTGGCTGATGTCATAACTTGGAAGGATGTCTTCTCTCGAATGAGCCATTGATCACAATTTTGCGATATTCCTACCTCGAGAAATGTCTAACTTAACGGATGGTCTAGCACATTTTTCCTGTTTGTCTGCCACTTTAGTCCAGGGTGCATTGCATGGTGCAGTTGCCAGAGATATTATAGAAAGGAGATGGGAATCCAATTAAATAAGGAACATATAACACCCCACCCAGCAGACTTTCGACCAATCGCATTCACGTTGTCATGCTGTGTCACGTGATTGCTAAGCTAATCGCCACGCAATCCCTTCTCAAAGTCAGTGTATGTGTCGAAGAAATGTGTCTATTTTCCTCTAAAGTACATTATGTCACAATTCCAAAGCTATACGATACTACTAAAATATTAATAATGTTGTACTTCTTGTTGATTAAATTCATGCTAATGTTGTTTTTTTTTGCTAGCACCCAATAGACTCACATTCACTCCTTGAAGGAGAGCGCTCCTTGTCCCAGAATTGCCCAGAATGCACCGCACGGCCCATTGACGTAGCATGGGCAACTGCCTTGTTCAGGGGCAGAACGACCAATTTTTACCTTGTCAGCTCGGGGATTCAATCTAGCAACCTTTCAGTTACTGGCCCAATGCTCTAACCACTAGGCTACCTGCTGTCCCAACATGGTGAGATTGTAGACTTCTAAATTGATAGTACAGTTTGTTTTAGGCAATTTTACAGCTAACTAAACTCGGCAACAACAACAAAAATCCCTTTTTCAGGACAATGTCTTTCAAAGATAATTCATAATAATCCAAATAACTTCACAGATCTTCATTGTAAAGGGTTTAAACACTGTTTCTCATGCTTGTTCAATGAACTATAAACAATTAATGAACATGCACCTGTGGAACGGTCATTAAGAGACTAACAGCTTACAGACTGTAGGCAATTAAGGTCACAGTTATGAGGACACTAAAGAGGCCTTTCTACTGACTCTGAAAAACACCAAAAGAAAGATGCCCTGCTCATCTATGTGAACGTGCCTTAGGCATGCTGCAAGGAAGCATGAGGACTGCAGATGTGGCCAGAGCAATAAATTGCAATGTCCGTACTGTGAGACTCCTAAGACAGCGCTACAGGGAGACAGGACGGACAGCTGATCGTCCGCGCAGTGGCAGACCACGTGTAACAACACCTGCACAAGATCGGTACATCTGAACATCACACCTGCGGGACAAGTACAAGATGGCAACAACAACTGCCCGAGTTACACCAGGAATTCACAATCCCTCCATCAGTGATCAGACTGTCCGCAATAGGCTGAGAGAGTCTGGACTGAGGGCTTGTAGGCCTGTTGTAAGGCAGGTCCTCACCAGACATCACCAGCAACAACGTCGCCTATGGGCACAAACCCACCGTCGTTGGACCAGACAGGACTGGCAAAAGGTGCTCTTCACTGACGAGTCGCGGTTTTGTTTCACCAGGGGTGATGGACGGATTCGTGTTTATCGTCAAAGGAATGACCGTTACACCGAGGCCTGTACTCTGGAGCGGGATTGATTTGGAGGGTCCGTCATGGTCTGGGGCGGTGTGTCACAGCATCATCGGACTGAGCTTGTTGTCATTGTAGGCAATCGCAACGCTGTGCATTACAGGGAAGACATCCTCCTCCCTCATGTGGTACCCTTCCTGCAGGCTCATACTGACATTACCCTCCAGCATGACAATTCCACCAGCCATACTGCTCGTCCTGTGCGTGATTTCCTGCAAGACAGGAATGTCAGTGTTCTGCCATGGCCAGCGAAGAGCCCAGATCTCAATCCCATTGAGCACATCTGGGACCTGTTGGATCGGAAGGTGAGGGCTAGGGCCATTCCCCCCAGAAATGTCTTGGAACTTGCTGGTGCCTTGGTGGAAGAGTGGGGTAACATCTCACAGCAAGAACTGGCAAATCTGGTGCAGTCCATGAGGAGGAGATGCACTGCAGTACCTAATGCAGTTGGTGGCCACACCAGATGCTGACTGTTACTTTTGTTTTTGTCCCCCCCCCCTTTGTTCAGGGACACATTTATTCAATTTCTGTTAGTCACATGTCTGTGGAACTTGTTCAGTTTATGTCTCAGTTGTTGAATATTGTTATGTTCATACAAATATTTACATATGTTAAGTTTGCTGAAAATAAATGCAGTTGACAGTGAGAGGACCTTTCTTTTTTTGCTGAGTTTAGCTCCGTTACATGCTGATATTGTCTTTGGTATTATTGTGTGTAGCTAGAAAGAGCATTGCATTGTGGATTTTGTAGTGGACTTGAGCAGCAACAGATTTCCACAACGATTTCCATGTTGCTACCAACCTTATTATAACGCCAAAATGCTACAGTTGTTCACAACTCATCGAATTTGATCCAATCTTCATCTAAGTCATAACAATAGACAAACATAGTTTAAACTAATAAAACAAAAAATGATTGTGTTTTTCTTGTCTATATTGAATACATCATTTACACATTCACAGTGTAGGTTGGGAAAAGTATGTGAACCCCTTGGCTAATGACTTCTCCAAAAGCTAATTGGAGTCAGCCAACCTGGAGTCCAATCAATGAGACGAGATTGGAGATGTTGGTTGGGGCTCCCTTGCCCTATAAAAAACACTCACAAAATTTGAGTTTGCTATTCACAAGAAGCATTGCCTGATGTGAACCATGCCTCGAACAAAAGAGATTTCAGAAAACCTAAGATTAAGAGTTGTTGTTGACTTGCATAAAGACAAAAGTATCTCTAAAAGCCTTGATCTTCATCAGTCCACGGTAAGACAAATTGTCTATAAATGGAGAAAGTTCAGCTCTGTTGCTACTCTCCTTAGGAGTGGCCATCCTGCAAAGA
The DNA here is from genome assembly GCF_057628025.1 of Oncorhynchus mykiss. NCBI lineage: Eukaryota > Metazoa > Chordata > Actinopteri > Salmoniformes > Salmonidae > Oncorhynchus > Oncorhynchus mykiss. Next base: position 23,495,490 of record NC_143026.1, read on the forward strand.
TGAATGCAAGAGCACAGCACAGAATGCTCAGTGAGGTTAAGAAGAATTCTATAGTGTCAGCTAAAGACGGAAATCTCTGGAACATGCTAACATCTCTGTTGACGAGTCTACGATACGTAAAAAAATTAACAAGATGGGTGTTCATGGGAGGACACCACAGAAGAAGCCACTGCTGTCCAAAAAAAAACATTGCTGCATGTCTGAAATTTGCAAAAGTGCACCTGGATGTTCTTCAGCGCTACTGCCAAAATATTCTGTGGATAGATTAAACTACAGCTGAGTTGTTTAGAAGGAACACACAACACTGTGTGGAGAAAAAATGCACAACAAGCCAACATCAAAACCTCATCCCAACTGTAAAGTATGGTGGAGGGAGCATTGTGGATTGGGGCTGCTTTGCTGCCTCGGCCTGGACAGCTTGCTATCATTGACGGAAAAATGAATTCCCAAGTTTATCAAGACATTTTGCAGGAGAATGTTAGGCTGAAGTAAATCAACAACAGAATGGCTTCAACAGAAGAAAATACGCCTTCTGAAGTGGCCCAGTCAGAGTCCTGACCTCAACCCGATTTTAGATGCTGTGGCATGACCTCAAGAGCAGTTCACACCAGACATCCCAAGAATATTGCTGAAACAGTTTTGTAGAGAGGAATGGTCCAAAATTCCTCCCGACTGTTGTGCAGGTTTGATCCACAACTACAGAAAACGAAAACCAGTTATTAAATCCAAGGGTTCACATACTTTTTCCATCCTGCACTGTGAATGTTTACACTGTGTGTTCAATAAAGACATGAAAACGTATAATTGTTTGTGTGTTATTAGTTTAAGCAGACTGTGTTTGTTTATTGTTGTGACCTAGATGAAGATCAGATCAAATTTTATGACCATTTTATGCAGAAATCCAGGTATTTCCAAAGGGTTCACATAATTTTTCTTGCCGCTGTATATCCAGTCAGTCCTGTAACCCTGTATCTTGTATCCAGTCAGTCCTGTAACCCTGTATCTTGTATCCAGTCAGTCCTGTAACCCTGTATCTTGTATCCAGTCAGTCCTGTAACCCTGTATCTTGTATCCAGTCAGTCCTGTAACCCTGTATCTTGTATCCAGTCAGTCCTGTAACCCTGTATCTTGTATCCAGTCAGTCCTGTAACCCTGTATCTTGTATCCAGTCAGTCCTGTAACCATGTATCTTGTAACCAGTCAGTCCTGTAACCCTGTATCTTGTAACCAGTCAGACCTGTAACCCTGTATCTTGTATCCAGTCAGACCTGTAACCCTGTATCTTGAATCCAGTCAGACCTGTAACCCTGTATCTTGTATCCAGTCAGTCCTGTAACCCTGTATCTTGTATCCAGTCAGTCCTGTAACCCTGTATCTTGTATCCAGTCAGTCCTGTAACCCTGTATCTTGTATCCAGTCAGTCCTGTAACCCTGTATCTTGTATCCAGTCAGTCCTGTAACCCTGTATCTTGTATCCAGTCAGTCCTGTAACCCTGTATCTTGTATCCAGTCAGTCCTGTAACCCTGTATCTTGTATCCAGTCAGTCCTGTAACCCTGTATCTTGTATCCAGTCAGTCCTGTATCTTGTATCCAGTCAGTCCTGTAACCCTGTATCTTGTATCCAGTCAGTCCTGTATCTTGTATCCAGTCAGTCCTGTGTCTTGTATCCAGTCAGACCTGTGACCCTGTATCTTGTATCCAGTCAGTCCTGTAACCCTGTATCTTGTATCCAGTCAGTCCTGTAACCCAGTATCCTGTTGGTGCTGTAACCCAGTCTTGTATCTCCTGTTCCCTATAGGTTTGCTGGTAAGACGGCCAGTAGTAGAGCTGTGGTGCTGGTGACGGTGGAGCTGAGGGAGTCGTCTACAGCCCTGATCACCATCAACACAGAAAAGAGTGTCATGGGCTCCATGCTGCTCCGAGACCTTAAACTGGCCCTGGCCCAGGCCTAGAGTCTACAGCGCCCCCTAGCGCTAGTCCTCCAACACAGGGAGAAATGCACAGCTACCTTGGAGAGATCTCATGCATGCAAAAACACACATACACTCACACATACACAACATTTATTTCTGTCTCCCAATCTCAATTCTTCTTCCTCTCTTTCATTCTCTGTCACGCAAATACACACTTACATGCAGGCAAAGAGATTGATATGGTTTCTCTCATGCTTAAACATCCTCTCATACGGTACACACTCATACACACATCTCATCATTTTTTTTTTACACTGTGACAGTCTATTGTCAGCAATGAGCATCAATGTTCATTTCAACAGGACTCTTGTTTCTCCGTAGACCTGAGACTCTGTGTCTCCCTAGACCTGAGACTCTGTGTCTCCCTAGACCTGTAAATCAGACTTTACACAACACAGACGTCCTGGCCTGATGCTAAATCAGACTTTACTCAACACAGACGTCCTGGTCTGATGCTAAATCAGACTTTACTCAACACAGACGTCCTGGCCTGATGCTAAATCAGACTTTACTCAACACAGACGTCCTGGTCTGATGCTAAATCAGACTTTACTCAACACAGACGTCCTGGTCTGATGCTAAATCAGACTTTACTCAACACAGACGTCCTGGCCTGATGCTAAATCAGACTTTACTCAACACAGACGTCCTGGCCTGATGCTAAATCAGACTTTACTCAACACAGACGTCCTGGCCTGATGCTAAATCAGACTTTACTCAACGCAGACGTCCTGGTCTGATGCTAAATCAGACTTTACTCAACACAGACGTCCTGGCCTGATGCTAAATCAGACTTTACTCAACGCAGACGTCCTGGCCTGATGCTAAATCAGACTTTACTCAACACAGACGTCCTGGCCTGATGCTAAATCAGACTTCACTCAACACAGACGTCCTGGCCTGATGCTAAGTCAGACTTTACTCAACACAGACGTCCTGGCCTGATGCTAAATCAGACTTCACTCAACACAGACGTCCTGGCCTGATGCTAAATCAGACTTCACTCAACACAGACGTCCTGGCCTGATGCTAAATCAGACTTCACTCAACACAGACGTCCTGGCCTGATGCTAAATCAGACTTCACTCAACACAGACGTCCTGGCCTGATGCTAAATCAGACTTTACTCAACACAGACCTCCTGGCCTGATGCTAAGTCAGACTTCACTCAACACAGACGTCCTGGCCTGATGCTAAATCAGACTTTACTCAACACAGACGTCCTGGCCTGATGCTAAATCAGACTTCACTCAACACAGACGTCCTGGCCTGCTGCTAATTACAACACAAATCAGGAAATACGTGAGAGCGGACAATTATCATTTGATAACAACAAACAAAGGTGGTACCAACAGCATGTTCATTTAAATATTCTGAGTGGCTGAGTGACCTGATTCTCTGGATGCCTCTCCCCAATAGCTAAACAACCATACCTTCTGTGCAAGTGCTACTTTATTGTGAAAGGTATGTTGTACAAACCTCTTAGTCTGCTGTTACTTTAAAGGACATGACGATCAACATGTTGTACAACGGTCCGCGAGTGAAACTCTGAAATGAAACACTTATTTCATAGTAGACACTAGATGCCGTTCTAATAAACAGAGTGGTTTCTGTTTTTTTCCTACAAATATGGCTCTATCTTTTGAATGGTTTATTAAGCTACAACATATTATGACCCCATCACTGAGAAGATAAGACTCTCAGGAACACATGTGTCTTCTGTTTCCCTCTACGATGACCACAAGCTGTTCAAGACTCATTAGAACAGAGTGGACAGGACCAGCCACTAAATCAGAGGGGGAAAAGAACATCATCAATGATTTTACTCAACACAGACAAAATGATTGCCTGATGATCTTCTGAACATCCCAATACCTTTCTGATGCATTTCAGTTACTTCCAACCATACTTCCTTCAGATTGAATACTGTCAAAAGTACTGTCAGGCTGATTTTGTAATAGCTCCAATTAAAGAAGTAAACATTGGCCGTTGATTACATAATGTTTTGTTACATGGTGGTGTTGTGATTTTATTTTTTTGCCAAATTGGGTCGCGCGTCAAAGTTACTGTTAACGACGTCATCAACATGTTGGACAAACTTCTTTGTCTGTTGTAACTATAATGACGTTGTAATACAGAACACAAGCAGGACACAGACAGGCAGTCTAAGTAGCAATTTAATGTTCTTAATTATTTCATATTCATTTGATTTATTTTCCTCTCAATAAAACAAAAGTTTATTTTTGGTGATTGGCAAAATTGAAGCGTGATAGCAGACATATCTTAGGTAGTTATGTTGATAAGGTTTTCATCTGACTAGCTACCTGATCTGACTGATTAAAGGAACAGAAACATTACAGTGCTTATTATACCAGACGTTGGTGGTTGTTTTGCTCCTCCTTGATGTGATCATCACATCACCACGGCAACAGCTCCACATCTATCTCAAAGTTCAGTCATCTTCCTAATTTGATGTAGGCAGCGGCTAAGTTGTGTGAATGGAAACAATACGAAGAACAACTGAACTGGGCCTTCTTGGTCTTGTATTCAATGTCTTTGACTGAATGTTAGACTGGATAAGAAACTGTAGAAAGGCTGATGTAGACAAACTAAGAAGCACACACACACACCCACTAGTCTACTCTCCCTGCATGTGTGATCCATCTCCCAGGTTGGCACCTACTATAATGGGCTGGGGGTGAGGGGCCTGCCTCTCTCCCTCCTCCCCTTCTCTCCCTCTCCCCTCTGTGGTGACAGCTTGATTTCGTGCTCGCTCTCTCAGGGCGACATGATGGGCCTGTTAATATGGACTTTTCATGGTGTCTGTCTGAGAAGAGGAGAGAGGGACATGAGGGAGGGAAAAAGAAGGTCCCAGTTAAGGACACGCCTGTCTTATTGCCAAAGGGAGGGATGGGGTAGAAAGGGGGATAGGAGGGATAGAGAGGGTCCCAGACAGACACTAAAGGAAACTGCTGTCTGACCTGAGCAGATAAGGCACTTCTCATTAACCACAGTGTCTCCCTGTGCACAGATGTGCAGACATATACACACACATTACATTTCAAAGACACCTTCCCTAGCGAGCTTGCACTCTCTAACACACCTTTGAATATCAGTAATATACGGTATGATATAGGGCTATATTACCAGAAAAAGATGAAGCCTATACCTGAACTGAAAGGTGACGTTTCGACCTTTTAGGTCTTCATCCGTACACTAACAGGAACTGTAGACAGTCAGGACCTTTAATCCAGACTCCTTCCTCACAGTCAGGGCCTTTAATCCAGACTCCTTCCTCACAGTCGGGGCCTTTAATCCAGACTCCTTCCTCACAGTCAGGGCCTTTAATCCAGACTCCTTCCTCACAGTCGGGGCCTTTAATCCAGACTCCTTCCTCACAGTCGGGGCCTTTAATCCAGACTCCTTCCTCACAGTCAGGGCCTTTAATCCAGACTCCTTCCTCACAGTCAGGGCCTTTAATCCAGACTCCTTCCTCACAGTCAGGGCCTTTAATCCAGACTCCTTCCTCACAGTCGGGGCCTTTAATCCAGACTCCTTCCTCACAGTCGGGGCCTTTAATCCAGACTCCTTCCTCACAGTCAGGGCCTTTAATCCAGACTCCTTCCTCACAGTCGGGGCCTTTAATCCAGACTCCTTCCTCACAGTCGGGGCCTTTAATCCAGACTCCTTCCTCACAGTCGGGGCCTTTAATCCAGACTCCTTCCTCACAGTCGGGGCCTTTAATCCAGACTCCTTCCTCACAGTCGGGGCCTTTAATCCAGACTCCTTCCTCACAGTCAGGGCCTTTAATCCAGACTCCTTCCTCACAGTCAGGGCCTTTAATCCAGACTCCTTCCTCACAGTCAGGGCCTTTAATCCAGACTCCTTCCTCACAGTCAGGGCCTTTAATCCAGACTCCTTCCTCACAGTCGGGGCCTTTAATCCAGACTCCTTCCTCACAGTCAGGGCCTTTAATCCAGACTCCTTCCTCACAGTCGGGGCCTTTAATCCAGACTCCTTCCTCACAGTCGGGGCCTTTAATCCAGACTCCTTCCTCACAGTCAGGGCCTTTAATCCAGACTCCTTCCTCACAGTCAGGGTCTCTATTCCAGACTCCTTCCTCACAGTCAGGGCCTTTAATCCAGACTCCTTCCTCACAGTCAGGGCCTTTAATCCAGACTCCTTCCTCACAGTCAGGGCCTTTAATCCAGACTCCTTCCTCACAGTCAGGGTCTCTATTCCAGACTCCTTCCTCACAGTCAGGGTCTCTATTCCAGACTCCTTCCTCACAGTCAGGGTCTCTATTCCAGACTCCTTCCACAGTCAGACCTCCTGCTCTTAATTCTTCAGCAACTTCAAGGTTTTTCCTTATCTCTCCCACCACTTATTTTACCTGTACATTCAAACATGTATTACAGCAGATGTATTTGCAGATGTACATTGTCTCTCCACATTGAATACCCTCCACTATGATAACAAATCAAAATAAATACTTGCAAACAAAAACTCACATGTTCAGTCAATGCAGAGACAATTTACAAACCATAATACTTAAACGTTGATTTTATTCATTCGTGAGATAAAGTGGAACAGAATAGGGTTTGATGAATACTATGTTTTGGAGGGAAGTGGAAAGTGTCATATCCACCCCAAATACAATCTTCTCCCCCAAACCCATCTCTGTCTGTCACCAGGGGACCCCTGGGGATGGTGATTGTGGTGATTAGGCTTAAATTGATGCTTCACAGCTATTGTGTGACTCTCCTTTATTGTAATTAGATTTTTTTCTGCGCTGAAGTTTCTTTTAAATGCTGCTCTGAAGCATGGAGACTAATGAACTACATCTTCCCACTCAGAAATGTTCAATCAGGTCTTCGTTAGGATGACACACATTCAGGCTTTCAGTACATTAGATTTTTCACTTTACTTTTTTCTGGCTTCACATGTGTATCTATCTGCTGTGTGCAGACTGAAGTAGGGGAAGAAAATGTTCTGTTGAGATGGGGGGTGGAATGTGTGCATTTGTACCTGTGAGCGCACACACTAATAGAAATGTCCATAGTGATAGAGTAACCCAGTCTCGTGAGATATACATTTACTTTAAATGTATTTGCCAAGTACTTGCATTTGAACTTTTTTGCAGTAAAACATTCCACTACAACGTTTTCAAAACCTTTTTTATATATTTTATAATCGATTTATAAACCCTTTATAAAGTATACTTTCATGTAAAGTGTTAGCAAACCAAGTCATTTGAGGAGCGGCATGCAGCCAGGTGCATTTTGCCTCTCCTCTCTTCTGTGCTCTCCAAGTGAACGCACAATGGAAACAGAATGCCTTTATGATGGCTCTCTGTAAGAAACCACCCACTCCACCCTCCCCAGTTCTTAATTAGCGTTTGATTGCGCTGTAAAAACCAGCGGAGTGCATTAAAGAGTGATCAACGCAGTCCAAACGGAGATTGGCTTCATTAACGAGGATGAGGGGATAAAAAGATTTAGTGTGTTGATTCAAGCCGAGGTAAACACATTTTGCGCCCCAGCTACACAAGCACTTTATTTACCGTGATCATAATTTATTTGAAAGTAGTGAGGAGCTAGGCATGAGGCCCCTGACAGGTTAAAATGTGTTAATGTAAGGTAATAAGTTAAAAGGGGTGAGAGGAAGGTGAGTGGCGTTAAAGTGCTTGACTGTCCTATTCAGTAGCAATTTGGGCCCATAAATGCTTGCACTAAAACAGACTCAGTCTGAAATAGTGGAGTATTAGCCACACAAAAGACGCATAAACCTCTATGATTCACACTCACAAAGCCCCTGGCAGCCCTCCTCTCCAGGCAGGCCCCTAATGAAGACCTGTATTTCACAGGGCCTACACAATAAAGCATAGCGGAGTGGAGTGCTCAGGGCTGGTACCCTTCCTGGCCTATACAAGCACTTTGCATTTGCCTCTTCCTCCCTCTCCAGCCGCGACTGTAAAAGTCATAGTGGAGAAAAGGAGAACACACAGCCAGGCAATATCTATTTGAGTTGATCCGCCATGTAGCTTTTTAAATTATGGGTCTCATTGACAAACCATTAGGGAAAAGGTTCTGAGCTGAGATACATGTGTTTGTCTAAAAGCATGAAAAGATGCAAAGTGGGTACAAAAGGTAAATAATACTTTGTCATTTGCACCAAATGAAAAAGAAAATGGTCTGTTTTTAAATTAAAAACGTTTCCACAAATGAAATGTGTTGTTTTAGGGCCCATGTTAAATCAGTGTATTAATTTTCGTGAACTGAGAAGACTGTACATAACATGGTTGGTAGCAGCAAAGCAGTGAGGTCTCCTCAATCCATGGACGCTTCACATGTTTGCATTAAATGTTTTAACATGTTTCACCAAATTTTGGTTGTCTTATAGAGTGAATTTATCATTATATAGGCCCAAGTCCAACAAGACAAGAAATGAGGGATACATATTTTTTCCATTCAATATTAATTGTGTAAAGATAAATGTTGGTCAATATGACAGAGCATTTGACATTTGGAGTCAGTGACTCTGAATGGTGAGGAGATTACTAGAATTTGTATTGAGAACAAACAATTAGCCTACTGTAATTTATATTGGGAACAACCAGCTCAAACCGTGTAAATCCCATTCCAGGCACAACCACACACCAACCTCGCTAGATCAGAATGTTTGACAAATTGTCTATTTGTGTGTGTGAATTTAGAACCGATCCAGCGGGGGACTATGCCAATAGCGTGTCGATGGAGAACTCCCATTTTAGCACGGCGTTTGGAGATTATGTCACGGGAGTGCGCGTGGAGTCATTAATATACCTCATCCCTGCTCCCTCTCTTTTCAGAGGCCTCCCGTCCGAGTGCCTCGCTCCATGCATGCGCTCTCATCTGAATGCTAATTTCCTTATTTAAAATCCTCCCTCATGCGCGTAGATGGGGTGTGTGGAGGGGGACTGAATGTTTCTTCTAAAAACCACAGATGTAGAGTATCAAACCCTCGCTGCTGCTGGCTGCTTCTCCTCGCGCTTGTTCGCATTCAGGCCCAATTAATTAACCCACGGGCCTTGTGGGGCGGGCAGGTATACTCCTGCAGTGGCCACAGGCGGTGGACTCGCTCGCGCTCTCAGATTTAAATGCGCATCTCATTTTCATGATGATGAGCATGCAAGCACCGCACAGACTGCCACTTTGTTTGGAGAGAGAGAAAAAATGACAGTTTTGATACCCCTCCAAACCTCCATGTCCACCCCTTAATCCCCTTGAGGTCCCTGGCCTGCGGTTTAGAGGTTCTCAGAGGCGGCTCTTGGGCCAGTCCAGTCGATCTGCAGTTTTGAGAAATAAAACGCTTTTTAAAGGGTTGTATTGTTCTCTCCACGTACCCGCCTGGCTCTCCATGGAACGGCTCAAATAGAAAGTGACTGGCCTTTAATTGGAGTGGTCGGTAAGCAGTTGTCATATGGAAATATTTGAATAGAGATTATGTGCTGTACTTCACTCAAATCCACTCCGTTTAGAGAGTTAGAAGTAACCTATTGGAAGGGCGGCGGCGAAGCCATGGGGCTTATAAAAATGGACTATATTCATACAATTAATACTTTAACGAGCTCAGGAACAGGCTGGTTAACATTTGAAAGGAGTTCGGGGCACTTCGGTAGAGACTGTGTCGTGTGGTGAAAGACAGATGTGTCTAAATACCGGGGATTTACTCGCCTAATAGTTGTGAACTTGTCACTCTTCACGCTCTCCTATTCTAGACTAGACCTGTGACAAAATCACTCCAAGGCCTAAATGGACAACTATAAAATAAACAGTAGGCTTTAGCCTTCTATTTGAAAATGTGTTACTAATCGTCAATGTCATTTAGTTTTTGATTGAAAATTATTTCATATTATTTCCAATCGACGACTAGGAAAAGCGGAAACAGCCAGGCAGTGTATCGGCTGTAGTTATACGGCATCCCTAATCATGTCGTTTCCAATTGTGTGATTTATGTGGGTTCCCTAAATGTAGGCTATGATTAGGGGGCTTGGTGATGGCGAGGCGCTGCGTGCAGTTTGGATGACTCCACGAGGCGGTGGAGTAAATGGGCGTTTTATTTATCGCAGTGCCAGGGCCCCCCTTAGCGGAAGAGCGCTCTCCCAAATTGAAATATAGCGGAGTTTACTCTCCTGATTAGTGGCTCGCGCAGCCCAAGGCGATCATCAAACAGAGAAGCCCTGCGCGTTCTGACATCTAATTGCGTGTGAATTAATGTGGCCGAGAGTGACAGCGGCAAAGCCTCCGTCTCCGTCCCACCCTGCTTCTCTCCTCCCTCCCTGCATCTCTCCTCCCTCCCCCCGACACAATAACCACAGCAGTGTCATAACTCGAGGACTGGTGCACCTCAACAGTGACCTGATATTCTACCAAATTTAGCCTTTTTGATAAAACGATGAATTAATATCTGAATGGTCACTTCTTTGATGACGCCACATTTAGATTTTGAGAATATGATTTTTATATATACAGACAGACAGACAGACAGACAGACCCATGTGTTGCCTATTCTATGAATGGCTGCCTTCTACGAAAAGTCACACACATCCCTCCCTAGAGGCTATGTCAGGTGTAGTGTCAGGAGACTATCAAAAGCAGTTGGATGCTCAGATGGTTAGAGCGACTTTTTCCCATCAACATTTATTTTAAAAGACGGTGATAAAAACAGCACTTAATATGGAAAAGTCCTTTCAGATCAAACTCTGATCCGCCACTGTTATGACAGGTTCTTTAATTAAATTCAGCAATCTAAACAAATTATTAAAAGTAGCGTAATTGGATAATCAGCTCAGAATATTGTTCGCTTCAGAGCTCGAACCAACCGAAACGACTGCATAGATTTGTGTGTATTGAATCATCAATAAAGGCAATGCGTTGTTTTCCTTTAAAACTTTTCGAAAACTTTTCGGTACCATTTCAGAACCACTGGCAGCGACAAAATCGGGGCTCTTGTATGACGTTCAGCACCACAAGTCAGTGGATAGCGACTGTTTTATGTGACGCTGCACATTACTGACCTCTGGGATAAGCCCATGTAGAGAGGCCTACACCGCTACAGGTAGTTGGCTCCCCATTGTACTCCATTCAGCCATACTAGTTAAAACATTTAGAATTGTAAAAAGGGAGGCTACATCCGCGAATAATTGAAACAGAGTTATCCAGTGTAACTTTATTAAAGTTGACGTTGAAGATCTCTGAAGTGCAGACCATACAACAGCCATTTAGGGCACCCTGCCTGCCTCTGCCCCTCGGGTGAGAAACCCGTTAACCTGAACGGAAACGTGTCAGCGGCGCGAGGCCCTGGAGGAGCTCGCCTGAGCGTTGCTGTGTGAACCGGAGATCGCTCCTATAAAGTCGCAGCAGTCTGTGACCTTTACTGTAATTCATCAGGCGACACAGTGACGATGAGGCCCTTCACACGCCGATAATTTGATTACTATAACATCTGTAACATCAATAATGTCCGATGAGATTGTTTTGCGCAACCACACATGCAGAGGCCGTAAAGGAGGGGAGGAGGGGGTCATATCGTCATTGACATTTAACCCACAGCATAGGCGCACCACACCATTTAAACTGGGTTGGATGATCTCGCTAAAGAGGGTGTGATTTTTAAAGGTGACAACTTCCTCAGATGATGATGAAGATGTAGTCTAATGGCACACGCCATGAAAATAATTGTGCTCCCAAACGCATGAATCTGAACTATTTTGGCACAGCAGCATTAAAACATTTATCCAAACCAACTTTAATCAATTACGCTTTATAGGCCTGATTACCATCATCATGCTGTAACTGCCATGGACGGCCAGTTACGCATCGAACAAGGGCAAGCTAAATAGCCTATCCCTGTAATGCAAACCAACAGTGAAGTGAAAGCGTGCACCACCCAAAGAAGGGTTTTATTTTGGGCCTCATTGCTCGCACGTGCATCTCCGGAAGCCCGGTTCCACGGTTTCCACTTCTCACAGAGAGAGAAGGGGGAATGTGGAGGATATAAATGTTTTGCTTAACCAGAGGAAACATCGCTGCCGCTAACCGATCGCCGGATCCATTAAGCTAATTTATTAAACGCAATTTGCCTTGTGTCATTGGGCTGAGTAGCTCGGGAGAGAGAGAGGGTTGAAAACGGGGAGACAGGGGGTTGCTGGCGGGACAGCGGGGGGAACACGGTTCTGACACGCAGAATCAGAGGCGAATTAAGAGCCTCAATGAAGAGGTAGTTCCAGGATAGACAGAAAAGAGAGGAGTATAAGAAACGATAGATACTGTAGATAGGAGGGGACTGAATGGTTGTTCTTGTTTTACTTGAGGTCGGATGTCAAACAAAGAATAGCCGACACCTGTAATATTATTTTGTGCACAAATTTGTTTACATCCCTGTCAGTAAACATTTCTCCTTTGCCAAGTTAATCCATCCACCTGACAGTCATATCAAGAAGCTGATTAAACAGCATGATCATTATACAGGTGCACCTTGTACTGGGGACAATAAAAGGTCACTCTAAAATGTGCAGTTTTCTCACACAACACAATGTCACAGATGCCTCAAGTTTTGAGGGCATGTGCAATTGTCATGCTAACTGCAGAAATGTCCACCAGAGCTATTGCTAGAGAATTAAATGTTAATTTCTCTAACATAAGCCGCTCCCCCCAATATCGTTTTAGATAATTTTGCAGTAAGTCCAACCGGCCTCACAACCTCAGACCACCTGCAACCACACCAGCCCAGGACCTCCACATCCGGCTTCTTCACCTGCGGGATCGTCTGAGACCAGCCACCCGGACAGCTGATGAAACTGAGGAGTATTTATATCTGTAATAAAGACTTTTTCCAGCAAAAATATATTTTTGATTGGCTGGGCCTGGCTCCCCTGTATGTGGGCCTGGCTCCCAAATGGGTGGGCCTATGCCCTCCCAGGTCCATCCATGGCTGCCTCCCTTCCCAGTCATGTTACATTTATTTCAATTGAATGATTTCCTTATATGAACTATAACTCAGTAAAATTGTTGGATGTTGGGCTTATATTTTTGTTCAGTATATATTCATATGCATATCATTGGAAACCTGCTTATATCCAGTGACATTGGTCTGTCTTCTGCAGCTTGTAAACCTGGATGCCTTATTCAGTGACTTTTGGTCTATCAGGTAGCCTATTTTTCATAGCATACACATCAGAAACCTGGATACATTTCCATGGTGTATTTTGCAAGCTATATGGACATGAGCTCTTGCTTGGTCGTGCTTGGCAGAGTTCCCACTTGCAGGTATGCATGATTAGCACGTTTCTCTGCTGGCTAATGTGGTCCGGATTTTTTCCCCCACTCACACAGCATTAAATCATCCTGCAGTTTGTTTTGCAATCCCCTTTGTTCTGCTCGGAGGGTTCTACTCACGAAGGTTCCCAGCGTTCTGGTTCCACTATTAGGCATATTTAAAGGCGCTCTGTAACGAGGCTCCTGCCTCCTATTTCCACGGTTGACTTGATTTTTGTGCAAACCCACACCAGCTATTTTCTCAGCAGTCACAACAGTTAATGTTACATTAGGTGTTTGATGTTTTCCTCATTTTAGCCAATATTGTTCCGAGATAACAATGTAAAATGAACCCGCAAGGAGCGTTCGAATTCCCCAGAAGGATTCAGGGAGGAGAGGGGAAAAAAACGTACGCCATGACTATTAGCTTGTGTAATTTATTTTGTGTATGTCAGAAAAAGAATATGGGCTTTCTTTTCCATTACCAAACAGTACAATCTTATTTCCATCACTGCACCGTTAAGTAATTTGCGAAAAAATCCGACGGACTCTGGCGGCATGCTCGTGGCGTGTGTTTAAACTCATTACTTTGCCTTTTAATCAAACCGCGCGCTCGTGTCAAAACTCGCTATTTTCGCCATGCATCTCCTCAGGCTCGTTCCAGTTCACCGGATGACCTTGAAAATGTTTGCTCTCCTAAACGCCGCCCCCCCCCCCCACACACACACACTCTCTCTCACTTTTCCCCTTTCTCTCCCTCAGCCTAGCTCTCCAAGTCTCATCCATTTCTACCTACCCGGGTAAATACACATCAGTGTGAAACGGGAAAGCGTGTATTGGCAAAGTAATCACTTTTTAGAAGGTGATAATGATAACGATGATGGTGCATGGGGAGAGAGCCTGGCTATATATGAGAAACTTCTAGCACGCTGATGGAGCAGAGCAGGCTGAGACTCCTGCCTGAGCTAAGGTGTCAAATCTAAACTAGTTCATTCACACAATGAGCTTGAGTGCCTCAGTCCACATTTCGTGAGTTGAATCGAGTTATCCAGATACATTTATGTTACATAAATCATGATTACCCGAAAAAATAGATTAGGCCTTATATTCACCACAATTGTTCCACCGTTGTTATCACCCCAGGCCTCGATAATGGTTGCAATGTTAATAGTACATTGTTGGTATCACTTTATTTAAACAGAGCGGACAAAGGGTTAGTGAATGCAAGCAACACCGTGTGAATTATAGGATAGACTTTTGGGCTGTGCGTGGTTCTCAATGGATTGGTATTTTCACATCGACATCACATCATAAACGCGCTTCTGAAATGGGTTACTGTTGTTCCAAGACGCTTGCCATGCACGGTGTGATGAGAAGGGAGGCATGGGGGTGTTGATGGGGGGTGGCGAGGTAAGCAGCAACAATCGGCCATATGATTTATCGCGATCCGTGGAACGCAGCTCCAGTTTTGGGCCTGTGCTGTCCTAACGCATTTAGCCTCAGCCATCAACCGTGATTAAACACCTGCTGTTGCCGGGGAACAAAGCGCGCTAATCCAATACGTTTTTCTGACATCTTAAATATCACCCAATCCCCTGACATCACGCGCCGCTTTTCCGCAGGATGGAATTCTAAAACATATTTTCTAATTTATGGACGGACGATAAATCAAAATTAAGCTCGTGGACAACGAAATACACACCAGTGAAAACTGACGCTGAAGCAGGCTCATAGGCAACGTAACCGTCGACTGCGGGGACATATGCTCTGTTCTGTTGAAGCAAGCTGTGTGTGAGCTGAGCCGAACTGTTCTGTTGTGTATGCACTTTTATGCCTGGGCCTACTCTGCCTTTGAGCAAATGGCTTGTCTTGAAACTTAAAATGCAGTACTAATCATACTTACATTTGTAAGAAACTGTGACTATACGTGTTGAAGGTTAATGTCATATTGACTTTAGGTTTATTGAACTTTCAAATGGCCAGCAGCGTTCAGTTTTTAGAAAAACACCACAGAAGGCAGAATACTGCATTAGGTTCAGATGCTTTGAATTACCTCCACACTCTTCTCTGCCGCCATATTTCTCAGAAAAAGGCTATTCATCTAGATGTTTATTTATTAATCCATTCATTTAGATTGTAATTTATTAACGTAATTTATTAATTCATACTAACATTTATTTCTAAGAAGTGGTTGCATAATTTCAATCTTGTGAAAACAGTCCCAAACACACACAGGCCAGTGGTATGAAGGGGAAAGTAAAATGGTATAGAACGTTATCATTGGGGAATGGCTATAGAACCCTGAAATAATGCATCCAAATGTAGGCCTATACCTACAAACAAAATACTGTTAGTCCAATATCATGGGTCAGCACTAATGCACACCGCTTTTCCCGCTTTTTCAGTGAAACTGTGCAATCCGCAGAGAAGTGCAGTTTCCTTCGGTGTAATATAACACACTCAGCACAAACACACTCCTAAACCTCTACTACAGATTTGTCATTGCTGTTAAGATAGATCCCCTGGCCTACACTTTCTATCCTCTCTCTCTCCACCTCTGTCCCCTCACCTCAGAATGTTGTTACCGTGATGACAGTCACCAAAGAGCACGTGGCGGGGGCCACTCTTCCCCTCGGCCACTGTCCCCTTGCCGTGTGACGCTAATTGTATGTGACTCCTCAATTCCGCTGCTTCCCCGAATCTGCTGCCCATTCCTGTCTCTGTATTACCGCGCTATGAACTATCCGGACAACTGGCGTTTGTCGCTTCTCTACCCAGGTAATGGATCTGCCCGAACCGGCTGGCGTGAGGAAAATACCAGAGAAATACACTATAGGCCTGGCTATACATAAATGATACAGGCCCCACCAAAAGGCAGATTTTTATTCTATTTGTTGCATCTCTGCCTAACCCAACTCCGCTAAAATGGCCTCTGCATTAGTGGACATGTGTAAAAATGATACTGTGAAGTTTCTTCCATTACCACAATGACCCATTACATGATAAGGAAAGGCGAACCTGGGTAATTGTTTATAGTGGCCTTAATGAATGCAATAATGATCGCATTTCATGCTTCCTAATGAAAATAAAGTATATTTTCAGGCGTACAAAGTTTGTGGCCAATAGGGGGGGTAATTCACGTAATGTGTCGTTATTGATATTTATGTAAATAAGCAACTATTCTTAATTCAATCATTTAAGATAGATGAAAACGTTTGAATATCGTGCATGAATTCATTGAGCACGTGGAAAATGAGGGCGGCTTAATTTTCAGCACATTGGACAGCGCTCGAGGAAGAAGAAGCATTCGGACAAAGTTGCTCACTTAAATCTGTTCATGTGTAGTCATAAATCATTTAATCTTATTTTAATGTTTTGAAAATAAATCCATGGTTTGTCTACAGTAATGTGACTTATGCTCAGTCATTTGGCTGAATTAGTTTACTTGTATTATTTGTGCTGATGTTAACAGGACTTGGCCTCCAACCTGGAACTACTATATTTTCTTGATTCTATAACTCTTTTATTTGCTCATTATCAGATATAGCAACTCTATCTACATGCCAAGCCTTGGGTAATGCATACTGAACATGGAGAAACATTTGATGTGAGCTGAGCCTTTAAATAATGACCAATTCATGGAACAGTTGAACATGGAAATATAATATTTGTCCACAACACAAAATTACAGATTTTGAATAAACAGTAATTGATGGGTGTGCAAAAACAGATTACCTTGTAAACAATTTATTTAAAAAAACAGTAGGTCTAGAAAAAGATAAATGGGGAGAAGGAGAGGGAAAAGTTTAGACATTCCTATCTATTCAGCGACTTTTATGTCAGACAGCACAATTTAATGGCGCCGTCAATGTCCAGAAAATGAATGCTTGCTTTAACTGCGATATTCATTTCCCTGACAAATTGGTTTCCTTTGCCTAACGCTTCCCATGGCTCCACTTACTTTCCAGGAAGCAGGGTTCTATTTTTGCAGGATTTGTGCAGCAAGCTATAACAACACAACTCATTATTTGATTAAACCTTTGCATACACAATACACACAATACTAGTTACTCCTTCCACTTAATATTTTCCTATTTGTTTGTTAAATAATAATTGTAGCCAATTAATAGTCCTCTGAATTACTTTTGTTGTGCAGTGCCTATATTTCCTGAATGTGCAGACTTGAATAGACCTACATGAGGCCTCTTAAGCCAGTGTGTATGTATTTTACTGCCTGTCCATTGGCCTTTTTTCTGTAAAGTATATTATCAAGCCTGCTCCTTTCAGATGTTGGAATATTTATGCATAAAGTGCAAATTAATGTGTTTTTAAAAAAGTGTGCGTATGTGTGAACCATAAGTGTATATATATAAGTAAATATAGTTTTTTAATGCATGCATGTGGGTATTTGTGCGTGTGTGTGTGTGTGTATACACTCACGTGAGTAAGTGTGTGTGCAAGCCTGCCTCTACCTTTGTGTGTTTCTCTGTGTGTCTATAAGTGAAAGAGTGAAATAGTGTGGGAGACCAGAGATGATTTTGCACTGTGTGTTTCGCTACAGTTTCTGCCCCCTCCACTACAGAGGATCTAATCAATCTGCCAGCTATTACATTTTTTAATTGATAATGCATACTAATTAGGCCGGCCGCAGTTACTTTGGAGACTCGGAGGAGGTAATTGTAGGCTCAGGTCCAAATGGAGTTTACAGCAGGCTGTGCCAGGTAAAAACTCATTAGATGAAGGGGTGGAGGGAGGAGGAAGACGAGGAGGGGGAAGGAGAGGAGGGAAGAGGTTGAGAGGAGGGAGGGGAGGGGCGGGAAGGGGGAGGTAGAGGATGAGATGGAGAGAAAAGGGGTGGAGGAGAGGAGGGAGGACAGGTTAACTCCAATGCCAGTCTACAGTGCAGGTAGGGAGATCTACTCTGTCAATGCTCTCATTACAGTTTTCCTGCAACCCGCCCATTGTGTCAATAGAGGAGAGGGTTTATTTAGAATGTGAAGACGGGCTATCATCGGTTTACAAATGACAGAAAAACTTGTGTGTGTCTTGCTAAAAGTGTCAGTAGGAGATGTTGAGATGAGTCGGTGTGATTGACATGCCTTTAACACAAGAAGATCACATGTATGATGTGTGTGACGTGTGTATGTGAAGTGTGGATCAGAGTCCTGCTTGTTAATTGAGATGGCTGTGGCGTGTTTACGTCCCTCTCAGTGTCAGCCTGACGACCCTGCAGATCCCTCCGTCAGTCTAGGAATAAACAGAGACTGTGTCGCTGAGAGAGAGGAGGCATGGAGACAAAAATAAGAAAAGAGAAGTGAGGCCTTGTCATGGCAGTTATATCTATGTGATCAGTATCATGGTTCACATCCCAAAAGAAACGTAAAAATCCCCAGAACAGAAGTCAGACTATATTCTCATATGGTCAATTCACAAAATCCCAGGTTGCCATCAAAAGTTATGTGTGGTGGAACTGAAGGGCCTGTTCAATCAAACTGGATATCCAGATGTTTTGGAAAAGGACAAAGCAACATTTATCACATCGTTATATATCTAGATCATCGTTTATACACTCAATGTAGCACTTTGACATTGTGTTTTAATAAAAAAGTGGCTTATATATTACATGTATTATTATCTAGCCAAGTAGCCAGCAACCCAGATTTATTTTTGTAAACTGCAGCTGTAAATTGGAAATCATGTCACTTTTCCTGTCTCAACCATAGAGAATGATAGAAGCCTCTAGTGGCCAAAATGCTGTTTTAGCATGGGCAGCGCCATTGAGGGCTTCCACCATTTTAATGTAGTCAACTGGGTGGAACTCCAACTTCATTGGCAGATCCCTCCTGGTGACCCTGTTGGATTCATGTCCAATCGGGTCATCAGGAGAGATTAGCTAATCGAGAAGAAGAAAATGTACTACTTCAAAATGGAGATAGCCTCAATGGCGCTGCCCATGCTGTCACGTACACCATAATGGCACGGATACAATCATTAGTTCTCTTTCCATCTCTATAGTCTCAACATACTGTATTTGGAGTGTTAATTGAATGAGATGAGAATGGATGTGACAGAAAAACACCATCACAGCGTTTCCTCCACCACACCAGCTGTGACAGAGCTCTACAGAGAGTTATGTGTAAAACCCTTTCTGTTACATTTTCAGTTAGATGGTTATTTTTGGTTATTCTATTTCACAACTGTTTTTGCAGATGACAAAATGTATTAGTTATCCACTTGTGGTAATGTGAAAAAGCAGGACAATTTCTGTCATATCAAACTCAATGAAGAGAGAGCGAGTGTAAACTCTGCCAGTTAGTTTGATGTTGTCACATCAATTCCTCAGCATTGTCCTCCATTTTAAATATTACCAAACCCTTTGTGGATTTAATAAGTCATACTAAGAGATTTCACTTCCAATGTGAACTTATCATTCACTCTCTTTCTCCGTCCACTTGTTAAATCTCTCTCTCACTCTCTCTCCTTCTTCCCTATTTCACTTTTGTTTGTTCCTCTCCGGGCCTCGGGGGATGCCCGAAGACAGACAGCCTTGCCAGATTCATTTTCTGATCAAAGCTGTTTGATTTGGTCAATTTTGCCACATTGGAGCCGTTCTCTATTACTGAGATAAATAGCCCCGGGCTAACTGTCAACGAAAACTTGTAAGCTAATAAATTATTCCAATTTCTTCCAGCTGGATTTCTCCTGGGAGTCGGCCTCTAGGAAATACACTTTTTGATTAGTACATTTCTGTGTGTGTGTGTCTGGACATTCGGATGTGTCGTCTTTGATTAGTGTGTAGGCTGTTGGAGTGAGCAGGGAGGCAGAGGGCCTGTCAGACAGCAGAGAGGAGAGGCCTCTAATGCATTATGCATTGACAGAGTCCTGAAACCTGGAGGCTGCTGCCACCTTGGCTGGCACGCCTGGGAGAGAAGAGGAGAGAGGCTGGATAGGCCTTCGTACCTGTGGGGGCCTTAACTGGGATCTGGGCTGCTCTCAGCTCCTGGCCCACTCTCTTCTGGGAGGGGAGACTTTGACAGAACCAACGACAAGGCAGGCAGTCTCCTTGGACAACACACACACACACACACTAACACATGCATAAAGGCATGCACATGCATGCACTCAAGAGCAAACGCACACACACACCTTCCCCTCCCCTCCCTCCTAGCCTGGAAATGAGTGGCTGGCCAGAGAAAGTGTGTCATCAGCAGAAACGGACAGAGTGAGAGGACATGACTGATAGAGTGGGGGAGAGAATTGATCGGCTCTTACGTTCAGTGGCCAACCACTCTGTCCTCCATCCATCCCTCCGTCACCCTCTCTCCTCTCCCCATGTTCTCTCCTCCATGGACCACCAGTCTGTCCTCCATCCATCCCTCCCTCTCCTCTCTCCTCTCTCCTCTCCTCCTCCTCCATGGACCACCAGTCTGTCCTCCATCCATCCCTCCCTCTCCTCTCTCCTCCCCCTCCCCATCTCCACTCCTCCCTGGTCTGTCTCTCCGCTCTGCTGGTCCTGGTGACTCAATAAGTCCCAGCATGCTCCACACCTCCCGGAGCTGCTTGGCTGCATTCGGACCAGCAGCAGATAAATAGCTGTGTGTGTGTACGAGCGCCAAAACCACACACATCATTCATCAAGCCACCAAAACAGTCCCTAGATGATTACCTCTTCCAAACCAGCCCAGAACCAGGGGGAGGACGGGGGGAGGCAGGGGGGAGGCAGGGGGAGGCAGGGGGGAGGCAGGGGGGAGACAGGGGGAAGGCAGGGGGAGACAGGGGGAGGACCGGGGGAGACAGGGGGGAGGCAGGGGGGGAGGGGAGACGGTAAATGAAACTTTTGAGGGGTCAGTGGTTTTGTACTTGGGCTATTCATCTTCTCTCGCTCACCTCGTTGGGGCTGGCAGGCGGGTGCAGGGAGAGGGTGCTTCTGGGTAATTACCTCTCGGAGCGCAGCGTTGCTTCATTATGTCCCGTTACTCCAATCCACTGAAACATCTGTAATTTAGTCTGCTGAGCAGCTAGTGCACACACACACACACACACACACACACGGGCCGGGAGATGGAGGTGTGTGTGTGTGTGTGTGTATGCATACATGTGTTTGTGTATCAGCAGGGGCTTTACCTCTCAGGGTAATGTGTGTATGCATTTTACAGGTTGGATCACTTCTATTTCAACTCAGCCCATTTAGGAAATTAACCAAAATGCAATTCATCAGCTGCAGAGATTGCCCATTATTTTCAATGAGTATTGTTTTTCAGCTCAGGAATTGGATTTTCATTGTTTGACCCCAAGCCGGGTAGGGAAGAGCGAGTATGTAAAAGGACTCAAAATGTAGTCATTACTGAATAGGACTAATTCACAAAAGGTTTTGGAATAATGACTACCATTAATATGATTTGTTAATTATTCATTAATTGTGACATTTTTTTTATTTCTTACAAACTTAAGTAGTCGAGGCCTGAGAGTCTTAGTGTACGTCTAGGTGTTTATGTCTATTTATGACATGACCTCTGAAATCCTTTGTTGACTCATACTTTGACTCAGTCTATACAGTCATTGGTCACACTCAGACAGAACAGTGACAACTCTTCTGTATGTATAAAAACCCCACTGGGCCAGAGATGACAACATGTCACTCTGTCCTGGCCAAGTATGTGTGTGTCTCAGATCTGGAGCGAGACAAGTGGACGGACACGGACCACTGCACACAGCCCTGTCAATCACACACATTGCAGAATAGCCTTATGACAGAGACAACTGTGTCTGTTTTGGGATGAAAACTAGACTTGCTGGACAGTTGTTTGACTCTCATTTGCTTGCCTCTCGTGGGGATTTGTATTTTTAAGAAGTAGGCAACTGTTGCAGTCATGATGTCAAATATGTATATTAAATCCCCATATTTTTGTTGTCTTGAAAAATAAGTATTTATCTTGTCATCTGACGTTGCTCTAAAACAGTTTTAACTACAAAATCTAATCACTGTGATGTCTCTTCTGTGTTCCTTCTACTGCACCATATCCTGTCCCTAGCACCGTCACTTCCTGTCTCTGTCCTGGCACTCTGAGAGGCTCCTTTAACTAACTAACCAGGCTTCTAATAGACACAACCCTATTAGAGACCGGCTGGCTGGCTGGCTGGCTGGCTGGGCCTGAGCCTGTGTGCTAATCAGAAAATGAATTTCCACACACACCTCTTCCTGTATGAGGGACCTGAAGCAGGAGGATGACCCCCCCCCCCCCCCCCCCTTTTGTTCTCCTCCTTCCCACTGGAAAAGAGAAAAGTGAGGGAGTGGAGAGGGAGAGAGGAGGGAGTGGAGGGTAACAGGGAGGGAGGGAGTAGAGGGTGGGAGAGAGCGAGCCAGGGAGTGTAGGGAGGGAGAGGGGGAGAGGAAGTATAGACAGAGAGGGAGTGTGTAGGGAGAGAGGAAGTGTAGACAGAGAGGGAGCCAGGGAGTGTAGGGAGGGAGACAGGGAGTGGAGGGAGACAGGGAGTGTAGGGAGGGAGGGAGAGAGGGAGTATATGGAGGGAGGGAGCCAGGTAGTGTAGGGAGGGGGCCAGGGAGTGTAGGGAGAGAGGGAGAAAGTGAGTGTAGGGAGAAAGAGAGAGAGGCGGTGTAGGGGGAGGGAGAGAGGGAGACAGTGAGTGTAGGGAGAGAGGGAGTGTAGGGTGGGAGGGAGAGGGGGAGACTGTGAGTGTAGGGTGGGAGGGAGAGGGGGAGACTGTGAGTGTAGGGTGGGAGGGAGAGGGGGAGGCAGTGAGTGTAGGGAGAGAGGGAGACAGGCAGTGTAGGGAGAGAGGGAGACAGGGAGTATAGGGAAAGAGGGAGGCAGTGAGGGAATGTAGGGAGAGAGGGAGACAGTGAAGGAGAGAGTGAGACAGGGAGTGTAGGGAGGGAGGGAGACAGGGAGTGTAGGGAGAGAGTGAGACAGGGAGTGTAGGAAGGGAGGGAGACAGGGAGTGTAGGGAGGGAGGGAGACAGGAAGTGTAGGGAGGGAGGGAGACAGGGAGTGTAGGGAGACAGGGAGTGTAGGGAGACAGGGAATGTAGGGAGACAGGGAGACAGGGAGTGTAGGGAGAGAGGGTGACAGGGAGTGTAGGGAGAAAGGGAGACAGGGAGTGTAGGGAGAGAGGGTGACAGGGAGTGTAGGGAGAGAGGGAGACAGGGAGTGTAGGGAGGGAGGGAGACAGGGAGTGTAGGGAGGGAGGGAGACAGGGAGTGTAGGGAGACAGGGAGTGTAGGGAGTGAGACAGGGATTGTAGGGAGTGAGACAGGGATTGTAGGGAGTGAGGGAGACAGGGAGTGTAGGGAGACAGGGAGTGTAGGGAGAGGGAGACAGGGAGTGTAGGGAGACAGCGAGTGTAGGGAGACAGGGAGTGTAGGGAGAGAGGGAGACAGGGAGTGTAGGGAGAGAGGGAGACAGGGAGTGTAGGGAGACAGGAAGACAGGGAGTGTAGGGAGAGAGGGTGACAGTGAGTGTAGAGAGCAAGACAGAGAGTGTAAGGAGAGAGGGAGACAGGGAGTGTAGGGAGAGAGGGAGGCAGGGAGTGTAGGTAGAGAGGGAGACAGGGAGTGTAGGGAGAGAGGGTGACAGGGAGTGTAGAGAGCAAGACAGAGAGAGTAGGGAGAGAGGGAGACCGGGAGAGAGGGTGACAGGGAGTGTAGAGAGCAAGACAGAGAGTGTAGGGAGACAGGGAGACAGGGAGTGTAGAGAGTGAGACAGGGAGTGTAGGGAGGGAGGGAGACAGGGAGTGTAGGGAGGGAGGGAGACAGGGAGTGTAGGGAGAGAGGGAGACAGGGAGTGTAGAGAGTGAGACAGGGAGTGTAGGGAGGGAGGGAGACAGGGAGGGTAGGGAGAGAGGGAGATAGGGAGTGTAGGGAGACAGGGAGTGTAGGGAGAGAGGGAGACAGGGAGTGTGGGGAGAGAGGGAGTGTAGGGAGACAGGGAGACAGGGAGTGTAGGGAGAGAGGCAGACAGGGAGTGTAGGGAGAGAGGGTGACAGGGAGTGTAGAGAGCAAGACAGAGAGTGTAGGGAGAGAGGGAGACAGGGAGTGTAGGGAGAGAGGGAGACAGGGAGGTTAGGGAGAGAGGGAGACAGGGAGTGTAAGGAGAGAGGGTGACAGGGAGTGAAGAGAGCAAGACAGAGAGTGTGGGGAGCGAGGGAGACAGGGAGTGTAGGGAGAGAGGGTGACAGGGAGTATAGAGAGCAAGACAGAGAGTGTAGAGAGGAAGACAGAGAGTGTAGGGAGAGAGGGAGACAGGGAGTGTAGGGAGAGAGGGTGACAGGGAGTGTAGAGATAAAGACAAGGAGTGTAGGGAGAGAGGGAGACAGGGAGTGTAGGGAGAGAGGGAGTGTAGGAAGGGAGGGAGCCAGGGAGTGTAGAGAGTGAGACAGGGAGTGTAGGGAGGGAGGGAGACAGGGAGTGTAGGGAGACAGGGAGTGTAGGGGTAGAGGGAGTCAGTGAGACAGGGAGTGCAGGGAGGGAGTGTAGGGAGGGAGACAGGGAGACAGGGAGTGTAGGGAGAGAGGGAGACAGGGAGTGTAGAGGGAGTCAGGGAGTGTAGGGAGAGAGGGAGTGTAGAGAGGGAGTGTAGGGAGGGAGACAGGGAGTGTAGAGAGGGAGTGTAGGGAGGGAGATAGGGAGTGTAGAGAGGGAGACAGGGTGTAGAGAGGGAGCGTAGGGAGGGAGGGCTACAGGGAGTGTAGAGAGGGAGACAGGGTGTAGAGAGGGAGTGTAGGGAGGGAGGGAGGGAGACAGGGAGGGCAGAGCAGCCAGCTGGGTTGTAGGAGTAATAAAGAAGGAGAATCAATAGGCCATGCAATGGAGCCAAGGTGCTGCCATCTATCACGCCGCCTCCCTGACTCCCATCATTCATCATGCTCAATGAGGCAGCAAATAGGAAAATGACTATTTGTATCAAACACATCTGCACTCATCCACCAAGGTATTTCATTCCCATTAACTCCCAGAGTAAAATACGCACAGGGTTCATGCTTTTCTGTGTTCTTGTTGCTTGTGATTGTGTGTGTTGGGGTGTGTGTTGTCTTTGTGTTGTGGTGTGTGTTGTCTTTGTGTTGTGGTGTGTGTTTTTGTTTGTAGAGAAAATGTATCTGGCACAGAACACATTTATTGCTGCGTAGTGTTTTTGTGTCTTTGTGGAGGTACATTTTTACAACAACCCCCCCCCCCCCTTCCTCTATCCCTCCCTCCTTCTTCCTCCCTCACCCCTCCCTTTTACTTACCCACCACCCAGACCCACCCCCCCAGTCATCTCTTATGGCCTGTCATTGGTGAGTTTCTGTGTATGTCTTCATCGACATCTATCCTTTCAACTCCTCTCTGCTTTGTCTTCATGCAGACACACACACACACACACACACACTCACACACACACTCACACACACACGGCTGCTCTGTTTGCGTTTTGGGTTTGAGAGCGCTGTAATAAATGTAGGTGGTTGACTGTACTTGTATTACTCCAGGACAGTGTTTTCATGTCCTCAGCACTATAAATCCCCCATTCTGCCAGGTAAGACAGAGGTGCTTCCCTTCCCAGCAGCCAAAGGAAGCAGGCAGGACGGGATGCAAATGTGAAGGGCTATCATCATTATAGAGTAATACCCCATGAAATGGCTGGATCATTACTGTCCATGGCAGCATCATTATCATCTACCGGCTTTATGGGCTGCTGGGGAGTGGTAGAGGGCCTGTATAGGAAAGAGAGATGGAAGTGTGTGTGTGTGTTCCTGTAATCTAGCCCCTCTCTAACTCTTTACATTAAGCCAGTAGTGTGTGGCTGCTTCTCCCCTGGTGGTAGTCCCATCACATCAACAACAGACACTGTTTTAATAACATGTCCAATTCTGATTCATGTGGACCATCTTCAAAACAAAAACACAACTAAATACTAATTATAAACGGAATTATGAGACTGGAGAGTTTTTGTAATATAATGGAACGATCAACAATGTTTTGTTTTGCCACATAGCCGACACATTCAATCAAAAGCTGTATTCTCGAGTTTCTGACGATTATGCAAAATAAGATACCTCCCACAATTTGACTAAAACAAACATGTTACATTGCCATGTGAGTGTCTATCTGGAGTGCTTTCTGGATATATAATACTGTCAGTGTTGTGGAAGCTACTCTGAAAATATAGTTTACCAAGCTACCAATGACTTCACACTGGAAGAAGTTAAGCTACATTTAAAGCTACTCTTAAGAAAAATATAGTTCACTTAACTAAAGTTACTTTGAAAAAGTAGTTCACTACATCCAAACTACTACGTGATAAATGATCATAGTGTATCTAAATCTGAAATGTCATAGACTACAAAATGCAAGAACAGATCCCTCTGGAGTCTGATGTTAACAGAATGTGTAATTTAGCCTATTAATAAAAACAAAAACGATGTTTCAAGTGAGAATTAGGCAGGTCTGATGCCGAACAAGAAAGGACATTTTTGCCTACTTCACCCATATTTTATTGTATTTT
This sequence comes from Oncorhynchus mykiss, assembly GCF_057628025.1. NCBI lineage: Eukaryota > Metazoa > Chordata > Actinopteri > Salmoniformes > Salmonidae > Oncorhynchus > Oncorhynchus mykiss. Next base: position 23,522,263 of record NC_143026.1, read on the forward strand.
TACTAAACCCGTAATGTGGCTACACCTCTACATACCACCAAGCTACTGCAAAATGTAGTTCAATTACAAGTTGAACTACATGTAGTTCAGTACTCCCCATCACTGAATACTGTATATATATATATATGACTGTTTTATCTCAACAATTCTGCTATGTTGTGTGTGCATGGACACACTTCACAATCCAGAATAAACAGGTGTCCTGACATGTCATTAAATCATAAAGATAATATATACATCTATTTGTACGATTTGTTAGGCCTTATTACATATCAAAACATGCAGCCTAATTGTTATGTTTGTATATCCAGGCGTATATCAGGTGTTTGGGCTCTTGCTGACAGATGAGGCAATGTAGTATTTGAATAATACATGTTTTCCTTACAGCTCTCCCTTTAAAATAGTCTAAAAAACTCAGTGTAAGTTTGCTCTAATTGGCTTGTTGTCAACTAAACATGACATACAAATACTCCCTCTAAGTTCAAAATCCCACAGTTAGAGGTAAAGAATGTGTGCATTGCTACAACTATCAGTCATTCTTGCATAGAGTGGGAGAGTATTTGCAGGCAAGGTTAATAGCACTGTAATTTAGGATTTAGTTGAACGAAAAATACAGTGATTTTGCAAATTACTGAAATTAGATTCTTTATTACCAATTACCCACACCTCACTTCGCCTCCTATGGCCTCATTCACTACAGTGTCATTCATCGCACTATGTTCATAGCTAATTGAGGTTCCTAAAGACCATTTAGACCATGGCATTGAAGAGGTGACGGTATGGGATTTTGAAACAACTTTAACTGCATTGTAAGTGGCAGTGTGTCTGCTCTGCACCTTATAACCGTATAACGGTCTATAGCCTACCTGCCTTCTGGCACATTAACCCTCCAGAAATGTAGCCAGGACTAAAAACACAACATTCAATCGAAAGAGATCCACGAGTTTTTTGGGGTGATACAAAATAACATTCCTTTGCGCTGCGAGAGAGCATGTTAGAATTTTCATATTGACTAGTTAATTTTTATATCACACTATAAACATGAACCCCAAAAACGTGCATTCCAACCCAGAGAATTGCATGAGTCCACGTATCTAAAATATAAATAAAATCATGAAACCTAAAATCAATAGGCCCTACTATTTGGAAAGTTCCACCTGACAAGACAGCCTTGGCTTGACGGGAGAAAAGGTCCGTATAACATAGCTGCACGGTAAGCGTGCATTTCCCTCTTGATCCCGAGTTGAAAATGTCATGTTCCACTCTTTGCACTTCTCCTCTCTTCTCTTCCCCCTCTCCTTCTTCTCCTCCACACTTGGCGACGTGCCTGCGCCTACTTTCCAGTTGACTCCTCAGGGATCATTTAGCCAAAGTCACAGGCTACGGGAACAGACCTTTCAAATTCATAAAATTCATAGGATTTTTCACAAATGAATGAACACAATTTTCTACCACTTTCCTCATTATGCAAATATGCAAAATATCACATTTAGGCCAATTACGGTCCCGCACAGTTCCAAATTCACCCGTTTAAGCCTTAATTGCAGAAACTATCAAATAATTACTGAAGCTAATTGGGGATATTTGTGACAGATACAACAAATTCTCCCCCAAATTACATTTTATTCAAGGAGCCACTGAATGACACTGCGGTGTTTTATTATCGAAGTCTAATTTAACTTAGCCTACATAACGAAGGGAATTGAGTGCTTGTTATCAATTTTGAACAATTCATAAGTCTCTAATGCGGAATGATGAAATAAATCGGTTCAAGATTCCATACAATATTTTCCTGATCTCTTTCCTCCGCCTCTCTATTTGCGGAAAATTAGCCTATCCCCTGCTATGATTTTTGGTGTGATAAAACCTCCCATCTAACTATCGTGAAAGCCGATTAAAGATGATGGCCCACATTTCCTTTTATAACTAAATAGTTTCTCCTCTAACTTGGGCTGCGTGGATTTAACTTTGAAACTGCGTTTTTCTACATATTTGGCTCTTTGTTCAAAATAAAAGCAGACCTGATACTGAACGAAGAAACAAGAGGCAACAGAACATACATCCCTCTATCATGTCACCCCCCTCTCTCTTTACCTGAAAGGACCGGTGTTGTGCGCCCGGGAAGGTCATCTTTGGACACGGACATCTATCCCACCTAACCAGCAGCAGACACCAGCATTTATAACTGTCTGGCTGGTGACCCGTTAGCGGGTTATGGATGTCCCCCTCGGGTAGTGATTTGTTTAATCCAGTGGAATGGTCCTGGTTCTATGTAAACAAGCCCAGGGCGGAATGAAGGTGCCACCCAAGCATAGCGCGGAGGCCTATTTGTCAGAGAACCTTCATAAATAGGATTGGAGAGGTGATGTCTCCATTTTTACGCAGAGGTTACTAAAAAGAGGCTCAGAGGGTAGACTGTTAATAAAGGACAACATTTACCGTGGGACATATTCCATATCCATTTTTTGAAATAGGCCAAACCGTAAGTTATTGGAAAAAAAACAACAACAACAATCAAAGTATAGCCCAATGTGATATTAATCCTAAAGTTTGACGTGTAGGCCTGTATAACCAAATAAACAGGAGTTTGATATTAATACTAAAGTTTGACATGTAGGCAGGCCTGTATAACCAAATAAACAGGAGTTTGGATTCGACTGAGTCAAGGCATACTAGGCCAAAGGTATAGTAGCCGCCTAATTAAGAACTCAAAACGTATCAAACAGTAGGAGTATTAATTATCCTTTCACAGCATATGGACATTTAAATTCATGCACGTGCATGAGGTATTTAATTCACAACCATAGTCGGTAAGTAATTTCTAATTAAAAAATTACTAAGTTCTAATAAACTGAAATTCATTCATAATGATTGAAGTGGTTGCGTAGGTTAAGAAATGACTCTTTTCATTAGAAGGTCAATGTATTATTTGTTCGAAATGTTCCAGATCTATTCAAATATAACGGCCTATTTGTCACCGCGGCTCACCTTTGACTCGTCTCGCGTTGTTTGGTATAGCAATTATAAATCCACTTTGATACTAATATAGGAATAATTTGATCTGTAATGATTGTAATAATCTCCTTAATGTTTATTACCAACATCACATGTCTCTGCTAATCACTTGCTATAGGATATCTTATATCAAAGCATAAAGTCAAGGCATGGGTTATATTCTCCCTGTTTATTCAAAACACCGATATGCCTTTTGTTTGACTTGGTAAAATATAAATGTTCTTTAGACAAGACAATTGGGTACCTATTTTCACCGCATTAATAATTTCTAATTTTTTCATTTGCAAGCCATAGGCCTCTCTCCAGTGGGCCAATATTTGAATACAAACTATAAACTGTCTGTCTGGACCTGTTCCTCTTCACTTTGTGTTTTATTTTGTTTTTTAGCTCGAGTCCAATCAGTCCATTACGTCGCAATAAAGTGCATATACATGTACGTCTTGTCAAATATCTGAAATGACTGTTTCTGAGTCTCTCTCTCTCTCTCTGTTTTTTGGGGTGTCTGCGTGCAGACTCTATTCCTCCCCGCCCAGTCCAGACCGTATCGCTGGCCCTTGTGGAGAATCATTCTGGGAGTGAATAGAGATGAAGGAAGATATATTAAGTGACTCTATATAACATCTAGGACACAATGGCGGAGTGATTGATGGCGGACAAAGTGGTAACAGCAGGACAGGGGGGACCCTTGGAGACAGCGGGCGCTGTCAACACTGGAAAAAAAGGAGGAGCGGAGAGAGGAAGGGGAAAGAGGGAGAAAAAACGCATCTCAGAAGGGGCAGGAAGGCAGGTGCGTCCGGGTGGAGTTTGCAGTCTATTTGTATGAGTAATCAGCGGCGCCCCCCCTCTCTGTCAGCCGTGTTTACTCACTGATTTTCTCAACAAGACAGGCAGTGACACTGGATGGATGGGGCTAATCCGCCACAGAGAGAGACGGCTCTGCCGAGGTTACAGGTCTGAGATAGAGCACCACCGACACACTCCCCTCACCTAATCTTCCGGCAAATATTTATCACTATCAATTTAGCTGACTCCCTGACATTAAAATACCGCGTATAGATAACCTCTTGCTGGGAGAATCGATCGGGCTTCAACCAGCCCAGCAGCCAGCCAGCCAGGCGGCTAGCTCTCACTGCCCAGCCGAGGTGGAGGGAGGGAGGCAGGGGAAGAGGAGAAGAAAGAGGTCACTTAGAGAAGCGTGGATTACAAACGCGCAGATGAAAGGCATCCTTGATATTAACAGAGGAAGTAAGAACAGAAAGCCGTGGTCTGCAGTTTAATTAGATGGACTGGACTATGACGTTATAAAGATATAATGTAGCTTACATTTGTATTCAAATGGTAGGCTATCATTATGTATTTTATTTTGTAAAAAGCATTTTAGTGAATAATCCACATGTAAAAAAACAGATGGTGGTTAATAGTCAAATTAACACTTTTTAATTTTCGTGGCAGCCCGTAAGAAATGTCTGTTATTCACCTGTCATATCTTCAACTTTATTTATTTTGAAGTGGATAGAGAGGGAATGAGAGAGAGAGAGAGAGAGAGAGAGAGAGAGAGAGAGAGAGAGAGAGAGAGAGAGAGAGAGAGAGAGAGAGAGAGAGAGAGAGAGAGAGCAGTAGATGAGGGGAGAGAGGGGAGGAGGGAGATAGAGAGCGAGAGAGAGATAAACGACAGCAGGTGCCAGTGTCCTCCCGGCTCCACCGGCAGATGCGCCATGGCGCGAGGAAACAGCTGATTTGCTCGCCCCCTTCCCTTCCATTCCCTCTCTCTCTCTCTCTCTCTCTCGCGCGCGCTAATTGGCCTTCCACGTTCATACACACATTCTCACTAATTTCACATTTGCTATTCCTGAGGTAACTGAGGCACGTCTCAAGGAATATATCCCACCCTCAGTCACCGCAGACTCCATCAACGATTTTTCAGATAAATTAGCTGCTTTGTTTGATAATCAAATCTCCGTGGTTCAGTCTAGTTCCCCTTACCGAATGTGTCCCCGCGATAGCAAACGAGAGTGAACACACACACACATACACCACATCAATATAAACGTATACAATGATAATAATATATTTCCTTCTGTAACAAACATAAACGTGAGAGTAGACTTATCTTTAGGCCTAGGCTATCATGCATAGCCTAAGAATTCAGCAGTGTATTGGTTGAAGCTCGTTCGAAAAACCGCTGTCCATGGTGCTGAAATGCTTGGCCGCAATACAGATAGGCTGTTTTGTTTCAACGCTTGGAGAACAATCTCTAATACACATTCTAGATGATATATACCTGACATATATTATGCATTCCGATTATGTCAGGGGTGGTAGGACTACATGTTTGCTTATATATACACACACTATATACTGTATACATCACATCAGTCAACAGTAGGCCAGTATCATGCATGTGGGTGAATGAGTATGCCTAGCTTTTCTTTTTTGCTTTACTTCACATAAATCACGATGGCTAAACACACACACACACACACACAAACACAAACACACACACACACACACACACACACACACACACACACACACACACACACACACACACACACACACACACACACACACACACCGTATTAGAAAACTCCAAAGTCATCCAGTTTGCTCTAATCATTACAATTAGTCCTGAATTATCACCGGACTCTGACAGACGTTCCTTGTAACTCTCTTTTATTTCCACCCCGTGCTAATCAGCCGCTCTCATTACAAACGCTGATTAAACTGCAAATTACCCAGCAGTGGCCTCCATCCGCGCCTACCAGCGCCCCGCTCAATATCAATTAAGTCTAGCAGCCCTTCGGTAGTCTCCCAGCGCTTCCAAATTCTTGATAGCGCCACTTATTAGTTTGGAAAACTCGGAAAATACCAATAATCAACGGTCATGGAGCTAAAGGGAAAAGCGCCAACGGATTTTCTTTCTTCCCCCTTGTAGTTCGAATAGATTAGGCCTACGGTAAAGCCTGGCTCTCTTTTTCGTAGCGCATTAGCATCATGCACCCCTATGCTGCAGGCCTCAGTAATTACCACGGTCACCTACACTGGCGGGCATGTATGAGCTAGCGCATTCGTTCCATTTTTTCCCCAATTTTTTTATTCTCCCAAAACGTGTCAGTGGCCATTGCAAAGGAGGACAAATGTATTCGACAAGGTAATATCTATGGGTTTTGGGAGTCACTTTTGGAATTAATAAATCGTATTAATGCTTGACAAATCTGAAATATTACATAATTAGATCGTTACGGAGGCAGGGTGAATGAATATATGTGTTTTCACTGGCTTTATTTAACCTATTTAGTTCGCTGGAACAGTTAATCACAGCTTATTTTATTTATTTAATTAGAGAGGGATTTCATGTTCTTAATATGACTACAATTATTTTTCCCTCTCTCTCTCTCTCTCTCTCTCTCTCTGTCTCTCTGTCTCTCTGTCTCTCTCTCTCTCTCTGTCTCTCTCTCTCTCTCTCTCTCTCTCTCTCTCTCTCTCTCTCTCTCTCTCTCTCTCTCTCTCTCCCTCTCTCTCTACATGTAAACCTGTCCAACCGGTGAAAGTGGACATGAAATGGAGGGATAGAGGCAGAACCAAATGTTGTACAATCCTCTGAATCATGGTTTTGATTGCAATTGTTTTAGGCTACAATAACATAATCTTGAATTGTTCTACTATGTAGCCTAACATTGTTGTTATTATATTATTATTTGTAGTTACCTCGTAATATTTTTTTGTTTTTAATGCTTTCATGAAAATATGATAGTCCTATAACAAAATGAGCATAGTAAACTAATTGTAGTAGTTTAAATTGTGTATTATCATTATTATTATTATTATTATTATTATCAAGTGAGCCTGCTTAGGAATGATACAACTAATCAAATGTATCAAAACAGATTGCATTGATGATATCATTCAGGTTATGTTCTGTCTCAGAAATTATTAATTATTTTAAAACATTATACAGACCGTATTTGAGTGCCTTCACTGCAACTAATAAACAATAACAAAGAGTGCAAAATATACAGTACGATAACAGATTGCGTTGAGGGGTTTAGAGAATGCATTCTTTGAAGTTGTGTAAGCGGTTGGTAAAATATCAACAATGCATCTATCTATTCAATTTGACATACATTTCTACTGGTAGGTTATAATACAATATCTGATGACTTGCTTGATTTTGTGATGCAAGTCAAGGGGACCTTGAATGCCATGAAATTAAATAATTTTTCACAACACAAATCATTACCAGACTAGGACGCAGAGATCCAAATGGCATAGAATGGGCTGTCTTTGGAAGATACACAACCATTTGCTTATGCCCCAACTAATCAACTAGCTGTGCACACAAATATTTGCAACACAACACAACATGGTGGATCTTGAATTACTATTCACAGTATCCTAGGTTCTCAAATTAAGGTCTTCGATGATCTATGCTATAGAATCCAGAACATGTAGTATAGGCTAATTCATTATTACAATAATTTACATTACACATATAAACATATAAACAACAAAAAAAATGTATTTAGGCAAAATGCATTTGAACGAAGCACATGGCGCAACATGGAAGCAAGCCAATATCCCATATCATGCTTAATAATTCAGCAGTATATTGTGAAGTTTCGTTAAATCTCCATATGTACACTTAAAACCCCTCTGTAAATGTTTTATTGACGCACGCACGCACACAGGCGAACACACAGTTTTAAAATCAAATAAAAAAATCGAAGGAGGCAAATTCTGTCTCTTTGGGGCATTTGTTGACTACAACCTGGGAGTATAAATGAGCAAGACTCACTCTGGTCAATACTACTTTCCTGAACAGACATGGACCTATTCGGGTATTTTCTGAATGCTTCATTCCTTCCTCCCTAATCCGAGCCCATCCGTTTTCAATGATCTGACATCATGACTGAATAGGTGAAATCAGTAGAAATGTTGCTTTTGCTTTCACGTGTCCAATAGCGTAAAACCAGTAATTTGAATCCCACATTTCTCGATATAAATGCCTCTTGTTTGACATTATTTCAGTAGATCTTGTATCATCACAATACAAGTAGGCCTACAATTTTATTTCTAGCTGCATCGTCGATTGATTAGACACATCAAATGCTTAGCCTTTCTGTCCCAAATTCTTGGAATTACTCAAAGTGGGACTTCCGCCCCAAAATATCCGGGATTTTGGGCAAGTCTCTACTGCCCCCATTGTAAATTGAAATGTAAATATGCTCTCGAATTTCTGGTGCAGAGGACTGAAGTGCGATGACGCGAGGGTGTAACATGCTGACAAGAACGGGCACGCGTGTGCATCCGCCATCGTTCGCATGTTGATTTTGTCTATCCACACCAGATCCATTTTGAGTCACACAAAATTATGTGTTCTCTATTCCAATAATTCCTCCACAGATAAAAGGGGCAAACAAAGTTAGTTTCTAGTAATCTCTCCTCCTTCAATCTTCTTCTTCTTATTATTCTTTGGACTTTAAGGTGCATTACCACCACCAACTGGTCTGGAGTGTGGACCTCAGTTCATCTTTCAATCAATTCAATTTAAATTCAATTAAATTCAAAGGGCTTTATTGGCATGGGAAGCATATGTTTAATTGCCAAAGCAAGTGAAATAGATAATAAACAAAAGTGAAATAAACAATCAAAAGTAAACATTACTCTCACAAAAGTTTTGGAGGAATAAAGACATTTCCAATGTTATATTATAGCTATGTACAGTGCAAATCACCCACATAGGTACATGCTCATAAAAACCAATGAGGAGATGGGAGATGTGGGACTTGCAGCTCATCAAGCATCAAAAATAGAACGAAGTTCTATTTTAGTGCCTGGCTATGCAGACTCTTGTTGACACGCGCCAGCAGTTTGGATTAAATTATTGAATAACATATACAGTGGGGAGTACAAGTATTTGATACACTGGCGATTTTGCAGGTTTTCCTACTTACAAAGCATGTAGAGGTAAAAATCCAGAAAATCACATTGTATGATTTTTAAGTAATTAATTAGCATTTTATTGCATGACATAAGTATTTGATCACCTACCAAGCAGTAAGAATTCCGGCTCTCACAGACCTATTAGTTTTTCTTTAAGAATCCCTCCTGTTCTCCACTCCTTACCTGTATTAACTGCACCTGTTTGAACTCGTTACCTGTATAAAAGACACCTGTCCACACACTCAATCAAACAGACTCCAACCTCTCCACAATGGCCAAGACCAGAGCTGTGTAAGGACATCAGGGATAAAATTGTAGACCTGCACAAGGCTGGGATGAGCTACAGGACAATAGGCAAGCAGCTTGGTGAGAAGGCAACAACTGTTGGCGCAATTATTAGAAAATGGAAGAAGTTCAAGATGACGGTCAATCACCCTCGGTCTGGGGTTCCATGCAAGATCTCACCTCGTGAGGCATCAATTATCATGAGGAAGGTGAGGAATCAGCCCAGAACTACATGGCAGAACCTGGTCAATGACCTGAAGAGAGCTGGGACCACAGTCTCAAAGAAAACCATTAGTAATACACTACGCCGTAATGGATTAAAATCCTGCAGCGCACGCAAGGTCCTCCTGCTCAAGCCAGCGCATGTCCAGGCCGTCTGAAGTTTGCCAATGACCATCTGGATGATCCAGAGGAGGAATGGGAGAAGGTCATGTGGTCTGATGAGACAAAAATAGAGCTTTTTGGTCTAAACTCCACTCGCCGTGTTTGGAGGAAGAAGAAGGATGAGTACAACCAAAAGAACACCATCCCAACTGTGAAGCATGGAGGTGGAAACATCACTCTTTTGGGATGCTTTTCTGCAAAGGGGACAGGACGACTGCACCGTATTGTGGGGAAGATGGATGGGGCCATGTATCGTGAGATCTTGGCCAACAACCTCCTTCCCTCAGTAAGTGCATTGAAGATGGGTCGTGGCTGGGTCTTCCAGCATGACAACGGCCCGAAACACACAGCCAGGGCAACTAAGGAGTGTCTCCGTAAGAAGCATCTCAAGGTCCTGGAGTGGCCAAGCCAGTCTCCAGACCTGAACCCAATAGAAAATCTTTGGAGGGAGCTGAAAGTCCATATTGCCCAGCGACAGCCCCGAAACTTGAAGGATCTGGAGAAGGTCTGTATGGAGTAGTGGGCCAAAATCCCTGCTGCAGTGTGTGCAAACCTGGTCAAGAACTACAGGAAACGTATAATCTCTGTAATTACAAACAAATGTTTCTGTACCAAATATTAAGTTCTGCTTTTCTGACGTATCAAATACTTATGTCATGCAATAAAATGCAAATTAATTACTTAAAAATCATACAATGTGATTTTCTGGATTTTTGTTTTAGATTCCGTCTTTCACAGTTGAAGTGTACCTATGATAAAAAATACAGACCTCTACATGCTTTGTAAGTAGGAAAACCTGCAAAATCGGCAGTGTATCAAATACTTGTTCTCCCCACTGTATGTGTATGCCATCACGCGCATGTTAATTTTGTCCATCCCCACCAGACGCGATCTGGACACGCATGTTGAAATATCGAAACGAACTCTGAACTAACTATATTAATTTGGGGACAGGTCAAAACACGTGAAACATTCATGGACATTTAGCTAGCTAGCTTGCTGTTGCTAGCTAATTTGTCCTGGGATATAAACATTGGGTTGTTATTTTACCTGAAATGCACAAGGTCCTTTTTTTCCTGGATCTTTGCAGAATTTTGTCCATTCTGAGTCACACACAATCGTGTGTTCTCTATTCCAACAATTAGTCCACTGATAAAAGGGGAAACCTAGTTAGTTTCTAGTAATCTCTTCTTCTTCTTCTTCTTCTGTGGACTTTATATGATGGTTGGCAACTAACTTTAAGGTGCATTACCATCAACAACTGGACTGGAGTGGAGTGTGGACCTCAGTTCAGCTTTCACCCACATGGGTATATGCTCCTAAACACCAATGAAGAGATGGGAGAGGCAGGACTGACAGACGGTTAAGCATAACAAATATAACCAAGTTCTATTTTAGCACCTAGCAGACGCTCGGTGTCGCGCACAATCAGTTTGGGTGAAATGGTTGAATAACATGTATGTGTACATTTATTTTCTCAATGCTCGCACACGCGAAACGAGGGTGGTGTGGTCAGCATGTAAGAATGGGGCTAAATTCAGAACTTCATCTCCTGTGTATACTTTCCTCTGAGTACAGACAGTACCTTCATCTCCTGAATACAAACCAACTAACTTACTTATGAGTCTACATAGATGCCCTCTTGAGAACCTTGAGGATCTCGAAATGGAGTTAGTCGGCAGTGATGAAGTGGACCTACTTGCCACGACAGGTGTGACTTCCAACGTTTGCCCTGTGAATCCTACTGGAGATGATTTTGGACCTGTAGGAGTGACATTTTTGGAAATAGTGGATTCCTGCTTTTGGCCGACCCATATGTTGTGTCAAGTTGGGTAAAGTACAAACTGGGAATGGTTACATCTGTGAAAGTTTAGAGAAGTGGAATTGTTTGCATTTTTTGTGCATCCTCTGTCCAGAGAAAATGGGCACCTGACGTCACGCGACTCGGGGCTCAACCTGTGTCATGCTTTGCTTTCAGGAGCAGGGCACCCTCAAAGGAGGGATCAGTGGGGTAGAGTTGAGTGTAGAAGTGGATCAAATGAAAAAGTATATTCCTGGTGTTATATTCCTGGTGTTTGGTGAAATGTAGACACAGTGGAAATGGCGAGACTGAGAATACCCTGTTTGTTGAGCTTTGACACAGAGTTTCTAGCTGATAAAGTCAGGTTAGATTATATTTTTAGAAATGGTGCCGACAGAGAGGGCTACCTCGCTTCCCGTTCTTAGGAAACTTTGCAGTACTTAGTTTTTTGAATTTATTATTTCTTACATTGCAAGCCCAGAAAATGTTGTGTTATTACATACAGACATATTCTTAATTCCATTCCTTTACTTAGATTTGTGTGTATTGGGTATTTGTTGTGAAATGGTTAGATATTACTTGTTAGATATTGCTGCACTGTCCGAACTAGAAGCACAAGCATTTCGCTATACCTGCAATAACATCTGCTAAACACGTGTATGTGACCAATACAATTTGATTTGATTTATTTACTATTCTGTGAGGGCCTATTTCCCAAACCCGCTACAAGTGGTGTAATAGTTTAAAGTACTAAGTGTTTTTTGGGGGAGGTATTTGTACTTTACTTTATTATTTATATTTTTGGCAACTTTTACTTTTACTCCACCACATTCCTTAACAAAACAATGTACTTTTTACTCCATACATTTTCAATGACACCCAAATATAGGCCTAAGCGTTACATTTCAAATGATTAGCAGGACAGGAAAATGACCCGATTCACGCACTTATCAAGAGAACATCCCTGAACATCCCTTCTGCCTCTGATCTGGCAGACTCACTAAACACAAATGTTTTGTTTGTAAATTATTGTCTAAGTTTTGGGGTGTGCCCCTGGCTATCCATAAATAAACGAAAACAAGAAAATTGTGCTGTCTGGTTTGCTTAATATAAGGAATGTGAAATGATTTCTACTTTTACTTTTGATACTGAAGTATATTTAAAACCAAATAGTTTTAGACTTTTACTAAAGTAGTATTTTACTGGGTGACATTCACATTGTCTTGAGTCATTTTCAATTAAGATATCTTTATTTTTACTCAAGTAAAATGGTTAATGTTTCCTCCACTGCCTGCTATGGTGCTATAGGTGCCAAGGATTTGGACATGTTGCAGCAGTATGTAGAAAGGAGATCCCTCAATGCAAGAAATGTGCAGGAGGACATAGTCTGAGAGAGAGTACAGTTGGGATGGAGAAAGCACTTTCTTGCATTTATAGCCAAGGTGATCAACTGCAATGCACTAATGGAGCAGAAAAGAACACAAGATAGATGTGGTAGTTGCAGCAGCAGATAAATATATGGGTATAAAAGATTTTAGTGCAGAAGATCTATAGGAAGTTTTGAGAGAAGGGATTCCATCCTCCCAGGCCAACGGCCTGGTGTAGTATCGTTTAGGGCCAAAGTAGTGGGATGGGGTGGTGTTTTTTGGGGGGATAGTGTATAGGTGCAGGATAAAATAGATTTAAGATTTTCTCGTTCCTCTTTTACCTTTTTTGTTTGTGACCACAATTTGCAACCATCATTCCGACCTGAGAAAGGAAGCCATACGCAACACAGTCTCGTCTGCCGGAAAGTCAAACAAAGAATATGAAGAAGAAGAAAACGTGCTCAATGACTGTGATGTGCTCTGCTCCTCTCCCGCAACACATAGTGCGCATGCTCACTCACAGAAATCTCGTGATATTATTGTCCTGTGTTGGATAGCAGTAGTTTCACCGTTTTTCGATTGACTATTCACTTATTGTTTATTTTGAGAATATCAGTTAACATGGCAGATCCAAGAATACGACAGATCAAAATCAAGACTGGCGTAGTAAAGCGGTAAGTGCCGTTTTTACTTAATACAATATTTAAAAGATAGCAGGCTAGCTAGTCAGCTTGCTAACTGTCTAACATGCTACACCCATGCTATACCCACAAGGCCGCGGAAATCTACTTCGGCTCGAGACAGAAGTCAGACTATGCTTCGAGAGTACTTCGCCGGCATATATTTAACTATACAACGGTGCTTTAGGGAGGTGCGTGAATTATCAGTCAAAATAAGGCAGTAACGACACAATAACCTGTAATTCATAACATATTTGAACAATCTAAATTGTATGTTGTTGAGTGACATTTTCGTATTTCATACAACGTGTTTATAACAAGTGCGCTTGTGCTATTGTTAGCAAGTCATCCCTGTTGTGTCCTGTAACTGTTAACAGCTAGCATACAAGCTAACATACAACATGCTTTGCATTCACGTAGCAGGTGCGCAATATGCAGAGGCTATCTGGCCTTATTATACTACTAGCTGGCAGGATGGATAGTACTGCTACCATTGTTTTCTCTTGCCACTCATCAGAGCCTTATAGATTAGGCTTTGCTGCTACGTTTTCATGTGAATGTTGGCTACAGGCTTATTAATGATCAGCGACAGTACAGTTGTAAACAGGCCCAAATGCAGGTATTTGATGCACTGAAGCTAATTTTCTGCAATCTCATCTGAGCCAGCCTCTTTTGTTGAAAAGGCAATCATGGTTTTAGCTTAGAGTTGCACAAATCAAGTTGTTGGGGTCACATGCACATTAAGCAGATGTTTTTGCGGTTGTAGCGAAATGCTTGTGTTCCTACCTCCAATAATGCAGTATTATCTAACAATTCAAAAAAAATACACACAAGTCTAAAAGTAAAAGAATGGAGTTAAGAAATATATCAACATTACGATGAGCAATGTCGGAATGGCATCGACTAAAATATAGTATATCCATATGAAATGAGTAAAACAGTATGTAAACATGATTAAAGTGACTAGTGTTCCATTATTAAAGTGACCAGTGATTCCATGTCTATGTACATAGCAGCCTCTAAATTGCAGGGTTGAGTAACCGGGTGGTAGCCGGCTAGTGATGGCTATTTAACAGTCTGATGGCCTTGAGATAGAAGCTGTTTTTTAGTCTCTCTGTCCCAGCTTTGATGCACCTGTACTGACCTTGCCTTCTGGATGATAGCGGGGTGAACAGGCCGTGGCTCGGGAGGTTGATGTCCTTGATGATCTTTTTGGCCTTCCTGTGACATCGGGTGCTTTAGGTATCCTGGAGGGCAGGCAGTGTGCCCCCAGTAATGCGTTGGGCGGGCGGTGGATTCTCTCAATTGTACATCTGTAAAAGTTTGTGAGGGTCTTAGGGGCCAAGCCAAATTTCTTCAGCCTCCTGAGGTTGAAGAGGCACTGTTGCACCTTCACAACACTGTCTGTGTTGGTGGACCATTTCAGATTGTCAGTGATGTGTACTCTGAGGAACTTGAAGCTTTTCACCTTCTCCGCTGCGTGTCGTTGATGTGGATAGGGGCGTGCTCCCTTTGCTGTCTCCTGAAGTCCACAATCAATTCCTTTGTTTTGTTGACATTGAGGAAGAGGTTATTTTCCTGGCACCACTCCGCCAGGGCCCTCACCTCCTCCCTGTAGGCTATCTTGTCATTGTTGGTAATCAGGCCTACTACTGTTATCGTCTGCAAACTTGATGATTGAGTTGGAGGTGTGCGTGGCCATGCAGTCATGGGTGAACAGGGTGTACCCTTGTTGTTTCCTGCCTTCACCACATGGGGGCGCCCCGTCAGGAAGTCCAGGACTCAGCTGTATAGGGCAGGGTTCATACCCAGGGTCCCAAGCTTAATGATGAGCTTGAAGGGTACTATGGTGTTGAAGGCTGAGCTACAGTCAATGAAAGCCATTCTTACATAGGTATTCCTCTTTTCCAGATGGGATAGGGCAGTGAGCAGTGCGATTGCATCGTCTGTGGATCTATTGAGGTGGTATGCAAATTGGAGTGGGTCTAGGGTGTACGGTGGAGGTGATATGATCCATAAATAGCCTCTCAAAGCATTTCATGATGACAGAAGCGAGTACTACGTGTCGATAGTCATTTAGTTCAGTTACCTTAGCTTTCTTGGGTACAGGAACAATGCTGGACATTGAAGCAAGTGGGGACAGCAGGCTGGGATAGGGAGAGATTGAATAAAAAGCGGGCAAAGAAGGTGTTTAGCTTGTCCGGGAACAAGGCTGGTTTTCCTTTTTGTAATCCATGATTGTCTGTAGACCCTGCCACATATGTCTCGTGTCTGAGCCGTTGTATTGCGACTCCACTTTCTCTGCACTGATGTTTTGCCTATTTATTGCCTTACAGAGGGAATAACTACACTGTTTGTAATCAACCATATTCCCAGTCACCTTGTGGTTAAATGTGGTGGTTTGCACTTTCAGTTTTGCGTGAATGCTACCATCTATCCATGGTTTTTGGTTTGGGTAGGCTTTAACAGTGGGAACAACATCCCCTATACCACATACATGTCTCGCCTGAGCCGTTGAATTGCGACTCCACTTTCTCTGTACTGATGTTTTGCCTATTTGTGACTCCCGAGTGGCACAGGGGTCTAAGACACTGCATCTCAGTGCAAGAGGCATCACTGCAGTACCTGGTTCGAATCCAGGCTGCAACCGGCTATGATTGGGAATCCCATAGGGAATAAGAATTCGTCATTGACGGACTTGTGTAGTTAAATAAAGGTGAAATAAATAAATATATATACACTTCCTGATGAACTCGGTCACCGTGTCCGTGTATACGTCAATGTTATTCTCAGAGGCAACCTGGAACATATCCCAGTCCATGTGATCAAAAACAATCTTGAAGCATGGATTCCAATTGGTCAGACCAGCTTTGAATAGACCTTACCACGGGTACTTCCTGTTTGAGTTTCTGCCTATAGGAAGGGAGGAGCAGGATGGAGTCGTGATCTGATATGTCTAAGGGAGGGCGTGGGAGGGCCGTGTAGCCATTCCGGAAGGGGGAGTAACAATGGTCGAGAGTTTTTAATGCACGAGTACTATAGAACTTTGGTAGCGTTTTCCTCAAATTTGCTTTGTTAATATCCCCAGCTACAATAAATGCGGCCTCAGGATATGTGGTTTCCAGTTTCCACAAAGTCCAATGTAGTTCCTTGAGGGCCGTTGTGGTATTGGCTCGAGGGGGGAATATATACCGCTGTGACTATAACCAAAGATAATTATCTTGGGAGGTAATACGGTCGGCATTTGATTGTGAGGTATTCTAGGCCGGGGAACAAAAGGATTTGAGTTGCTGTACGTTATCACAACCACACCATAAGTAGTTGATCATAAAAGATAGACCACCGCCTTTCTTCTTCCCGGAGAGTTCTTTATTCCTGTCTGCGCAGTGTACTGAGGACCCAGATGGCTGTATGGACGGGGACAGTATTTCTGGAGTGAGCCACGATTCCTTGAAACAGAGTGTTAGGTTCTGGGTGCAATTATTATTATATCCTGGGTGCAAATGACTGATGTTTTTCCTGACAGGGCATTCAGTCCCCACAGTCCAACATCTGACCATAATCTGTTGTTTTTTCAGTTGAACAAACAAAAGCAGTCAGGATAAGATCTAATTCTCTAATCACTGTTATTATACTTTTAATTCCAGCATATTTTTCTTTCTGTTGCAGACATTTTATATTTTCATTCAGGCTAATCTCCTGAAAGCTACTCAGTAGCTTCTATTAATTGAAAAAATTCTGTCATAACGCACTGGGTGTCATAATAGGTCTATTTGCTAATCCATAAATAGTAAAGTAGGTCTAAGTATGAAGAGGATTTATCTCGGTCTTGCTCTCCCCCTTGGTTCCCTCTGTCCCTGGCCCTTTGTGTAAATGTGCTATCGATCTCATTTTGATAAGGGTCCCATTACTAACGGGGCTCCCTGATGAGTGTGGGTAATGGCAGTGCCGGCTTAGAACTCTCCCTCAGAAGGTGATGAGAGGGTGTCTGATGCAGTGGAGAAACTGTAGGCCCACTGGTGTAATGAGAGGTGGTGCAGGTTCAAACACATCTCCATTCTAGAATGGCTTCCTTTACATTATAAAACATCTCAATTATCATTCCTTTCCCATTCAGAATAGGTTAATTTAATCATTAGCTGTCCTAGAAATTTAATATTTTGCCGAGGTATAAAGTAAGGAGAGATCCATTACCCATTCAGTGGCCTCCAGCATGACCTTGATAAGGGAACCTGCAGCCTCTGTTCAAAGTCAGATGGAACAGACTGCCTTTTGCTCTCTCTGTACTCTACCCTACTATGTCTTCCTGTCTCTCTCTCCCACACGCTCTCTCTCCCGCTGTCTCTCTCTCCCGCTCTCTTTCTCTCTCATTCCCCATGTTATTAAAACCCTAGTAGCAGCTCCCTGTCTGCTCTATCCCAGTAAAGGCCTGTTCCAGTGGCTTTGTGGCGTTGTACATTCCAGTCAGTACCTCTTCTCTGCCCTAGCGAGGCGGATGCCCTTAATAAAATGACAACAGTAATTTGGCTTTGTCATTCGGGCATTGGGCTAGCCGGGGCTCAAAAATACAGTGCTGTTGGAGGAGGCAGCGGCAGCGGCCGAATGCGTGTCGGATCTCTAATTCCCTTTTCTTCCTTATTTTCCAGAGAGATGCCTTTTCCATTAAGTCCAGGGTGGCAGGTCTATTTAAAACCAGCCACGACCCCACCCCTCATTCACACACACAGCGCTCCTAGACCCAGCCTGAGAGAAATAAAACATTAACATCAGGCCTAGATGAGAGAAGGTGGGGGTGGACATTTTTATTAGACTGTCCTTCAGTTTTATTCAAATTATTTCAATCCCCCTTTCCTCTCCTTCCCCTCTCCCTCATTGCTGCCTTCTTTTCCTCTAAATAACCTCAGAGGTGACATCCTTCATTCGGTGCAAAGCCTGAGAGAGAGGAAAAGAGAGGTGCAGGGCTCCTCTGCTGTTCGTTGTTGCATATGCTGCCTGTTTAAACAGCATCTTGATGGAAACGTATTAAAATGAGCGATAATTGACGTAAAATATGACAGAGTGCCGTTGGCTTCCTCAGCTAAGCAAGGCACCACGGCAACACTGAGGAGAGGTTGTTTCTGGCTAATGGACCTGATTAATGAATGATCGCACACGAACCAACGCACGCAGCTGATTTTATGAAAAATGAATTCCACGTTGTCATCCCGACAAGCAAAGCTGCAGCCGGAAAAATACTATTAGTCGGGAATCATTATCAATAGCAATATTTTCAAACTCCATTATGCCAATGAAGGTCTGAATTGATTTAATAGATTTAGTTCCATTTGGTCCCTAATTGATAAATAATCAACATTTATCAATGTACTCAAGCCCATTTTCACTAACAATCAAGGAAGAGTGGTCCATTTATCACCTGACTTGGTCCAAATTTGAAACTAAATTGATGATCAATTAATCGTAGGAAGGGCCTGTAGAGTGTGTGTCCTGCTAGAGGTGGCAGTTAAGCGGAGACCGTCAGATAAGCGTGGTGATCAGGCAAAGAAGGAAGGCATGGGGCTGTACCGTAGTAGACCCACAGTTCTATTATACCCACACTGGACACATCTGGAAACAATGGAACATATTGGTTAGGTTACTGTTACTTCACCTGGTGGTTAGTTGAATGAGAACTCCTCCTTGACATCTTGAGGGCTTCAATGATACAGCTTTTGGTGTTGGTGTTTTTCTGTGTGTTTTTAACTAATCTACTAGGCATGAACTTTGATTTGTTTTTATTGTGTGTTGTGTTTAACTAAACGGTGCTGTGTCTTGTCATCTGTTTATTTACTCCCCAGGCTGGTGAAGGAGAAGGTCATGTATGTCAAGGAGACCAGGCAGCAGGAGGAGAAGATTGAACGACTGAAAGCAGAGGCCTGCGACGAAGAGGCCGACTCCGAGGCCAGGTATGTCATCAAGAAACAGGTGGGTGAAAACACAGGAGAATAAAGGATGTTTACATTCAGTTGTAAACATACTTTACATACATAGGCCAACCCATACTTTACATTAAGTTGCTTTTATAGCTGTATAGTAAAGATGTTATAACTATAGTAACGTTGCATTATTAAGTTGTGACATAGTAGTTTAGTATTGTTTTGTGGTTGCGTATTGAATGGATTTTAGAGATATTTTTATTATACAAGATGTTCAAATGCTGTGCAATGTTACTTTGTTACTACATAGGTATAAGAGCAACGTAATGGAAAGTGTTAGGAAGTGGTTTAAAATGGATGCATTATAGCTTAAATCACATTGAATGTTTTTCTTAGTCAACATTTTATTTGTCACCTTCATTGCTAAATGTGGAAGCTTTCTAATGTGCTTTATTTAACAAACCTATTGTCAAATAGAATTCTAGTACAGTAGCGAACAGACATTGCCAGTAGCCCTACATTCACTTTAATGAGGTCAGCTTAGTATCATTATGAAGAATTAGTCTTGGAGGTGGGGGGGATCGTTAGCGATTTAGTCATTTGCTGATTTAATGACATTATGTAACTTTGGAGGAGTTTGATAATTACTGACACATGCTGGTAATTTACTGCCGCTAGGAGATCGCTGGTGCATATCCTCCTCGTCTCCCTCGCTCTCTTTCGCTCTTAGTCCTTCTCTCCCTCCATCATTTTCCCTGCTTAGATTAGAATGAGAGGGTGATGGACAATAAAGACCCACGGTGGCTTGTGTCCTCTGTGTGCCCTACCTCGCAACCTTTGTTTTAATCTCAGCTATTCCAGGGATTACACCTTGTGGAGAGGATCATCTGTCATGCTTTCATGCACAATAGGCAGATGGATGGATGGAGATCTGGATGGATGGATGAGATCTGGATGGATGGATGAGATCAGGATGGATGGATGAGATCAGGATGGATGGGTGAGATCAGGATGGATGAGATCAGGATGGATGAGATCTGGATGGATGGAGATATGGATGGATGGATGGAGATCAGGATGGATGGATGTTGGAGATCTGGATGGATGGATGGAGATCAGGATGGATGGATGGAGATCGGGATGGATAAATGGAGATCAGGATGGATGGATGGATGGATGGATGGCTGTAGGGCAGTGTGGATGGATGGATGGATGGATGGATGGATGGCAGGGTGGATGGATGGCTGGAAGGCAGGGTGGGTGGATGGAGATCAGGATGGATGGATTGAGATCAGGATGGATGGCTGGAGGGCAGGGTGGATGGATGGATGGATGGATGGAGGGCAGGGTGGATGGATGGCTGGAGGGCAGGGTGGGTGGATGGAGGCAGATCAGGATGGATGGCTGGAGGCCAGGGTGGATGGATGGATGGATGAAAGGCAGGGTGGATGGATGAAGGGCAGGGTGGATTAGTTATGTGTCTTTATCCTGCTTCTGATGGGATCATTCCACTGCACTGGTACTGAGAGGGCAACATGACCACTACCACCTCACCATGTCTGTGTGTGCATCACTGCCTGTGTCTCTCCACCTCACCTCCGGAATTTCTTAGCGGTGTGTCTGACTAACAGTGTTAGCTGAGTCCTCTGTGCTCTTTAGGGTGTCAGTCAGGGGAATTTGCCTTTCCAGAGTATCTCAGACCCAGACATTTCAGGCTCTAACTTAGCTTCCCCATAGGCGTAGTAATACCTCTCCATGCATGATCACCGTGATGCTACCTGTCCTAGGCGTAGTAATACCTCTCCATGCCTGATCTTCATGCCACTACCTCTCTGCTCTGGTCTTCTCCACTTACCCAGGTGTGCTGGAGGCAGAGCGAGGTGAGGACCCCTGCTGCTGCCCAACTCCATGCCCGATCAATAACTATATAACATTTTTCACGCAGGCAGAGAGCTTGTTGTGGGATGTTAACCTTAGCACAGCATATGTGGGATACTAAACCAAAACAAAACCTATTTCAAGGAACTGCACAGTGGAGCTATTGAAGTTGTAACACTTTGTTTTTCAACCTTTAATACATTACAATCTAATGCAGTGTTTTTCAACTATTTTGAAAAACTTGTTTTGCTTGGAGGACCCCTTGAAGAAAATATAACACAAGTGATATGTTTATAAATGGTGTAGATGAAGACGGTAATGAAGATGGTGGTGTTGATGAATAATCTGTGTTTTTCTCTGTGCGTTTCAGTTGGAGGTGCTACAGGAGTCCAAGATGATGGTTCCAGACTGTCACAGGCGTTTGACCATAGCACACGCAGACCTGTCCCAGATACTAGTAAGAACAGCTCCGTTAGGAAGGAAAAACGTTGAGAGGAACCAGACCCCCATCCTCTTTTGTCTTTCTTGCTGCAGGTTTATCCATAATAGTGGTTTTGGCTTCCATGTCGGTGTGTGTGACTGTCTAAAGTGACACACTGATAGTGCAGGTGTGACTGTCTAAAGTGACACACTGATCGTGCAGGTGTGTCTGTCTAAAGTGACACACGGATCATGCAGGGGTGTGGATGGGTGTGTGTGACTGTCTATAGTGACACATTGATCATGCAGGTGTGTGACTGTCTAGTGACCGATATAAGAAGCCAGAGAGAGGAACACACACCCCACCTCCACACACATGCATGTCTCAGGGTCCTCACAATTAGCAGAGAGCAGGAGTCAGGCAGCCGTGGCCTCACTGAGAGACACGTGCGGAAGGGAGAGGAGGAGAAAGGAAATCACAGATGACTCCTCTGGAGGGGGGTGACGGGGTCCCTCTCCACCTCCTACCAAAGCCCACTCTCACTCCTTCCAACACACACACACACACACACATTACAGTTCATTAGCAGTGCTGTCACTGCGATGGCCACCATAGGAACCCAGCAGCACTCGATTAGCACAGATGTGACCCTCACATACTTTTTATTTTTTTTTACAGACTAGAACCGTTCCACTGTGAAATCAATATGTGGATTGTAAATGTAAATTTTTATTAAAAATGGACTATGCTAGGGTTAGGAAAAGGGCTTTAGTGTGATTATTTGGTGAATAGCCATGTG
Source organism: Oncorhynchus mykiss (assembly GCF_057628025.1). Lineage (NCBI taxonomy): Eukaryota > Metazoa > Chordata > Actinopteri > Salmoniformes > Salmonidae > Oncorhynchus > Oncorhynchus mykiss. The sequence continues at coordinate 23,544,748 of NC_143026.1, forward strand.
AATTGACTGTGGACTTTTTAATGGCTAGGTTAACTATGGGTTGATTGTAGAAGGTAAGTTAGATTTCGTGTAATGCTATTTGATGGGTTGGTCATTTTAAAAGTGTGTGTGATAGTGTTAGTATTGATATCCTGTATGTGCTTGTGTTTGCAGGAAACAGAAGAGGACTTGGCTGAAGCAGAGGAGTACAAAGAGGCCAGGACCGTATTGGATTCAGTGAAGCTTGAAGGATGATGTTCTCACTCTGTAATGCACTACTTAAATGTCTATTTCATTCATCAAGGCTTGTTTGGAAACACAGACAAACAAAATCGTTCAGCATCTTTTTCTCTTTATCTCGCTCTTTTTTTTATTTTTTATTTCTACATTTGAAAACAACGTGCAGTCTGATGTCGACATCCTTCTCCTGAGTGTACAATCTCACACAAGCAGCAAATAAAAACCTATTTCTTTTCTTAACATGGGGGTTTGCTTGGTTTGTTTCTTCAACTATACAGCTGCAAATTAAGCCTGGTTGTATTGTTTAACTCATATTAAAGCTATACAATAGTACTGGAGTGTCTTGCATCAATTGATTTAGAAAGTGTTCCTCAATGTCTTGAATGGAGATATATTCTTCTTGATGATAACTGATTCAATATTTAGCCTAGTTTAATGTTTATTTGTTCTTAAGAATCAGGATAACAGTCAAAATAAGTGATGGACCAAAGAACATCCGAATGAGAGACAGGAGCTAGCTACACCATATCAAATTACATCCAACTATATATCATCATATAACATCGTCCTAGTGTCTGTGTCATGGGATTGGATTGAGAGAAATTGGCATGATGTCTGTTCCTAGGGGTAAGAATCAGGACACCGACCTCCGCTGGTCAATGAAGTCCATGCAGCCTGGTGATATCATCAGCACTGTCATTGCGAACCAGACAGTCTGCAGTGGATCTGACAGGCTGTCCGCGAATTGACCAGTAGGCCTAGTTGGGCATCAAGTCGCACTGTAGCTTGTCCACAAATTCACACGGCTTATTTTGGTCCGGAAATGTAGACATTTAAAAACTATAATTCAAGATTTTATTTGGGTTAACATACTTTTTATGTTCTACTGTGGAATTGGTTAAATAGTTTATGTTTACCTGACCAAAATATGCCTACCGATATGCCAACCAAATAAAGGAAACACATTCATTTCGTACATGGCCTGTTTAAGTTTAATTTAATTCCATTAGTTAAATGAGTTTTTTTAAATGTAAGTCTTTATAAAACCCTAAACTGCTTGAAGATGTTTGGTGTAGGCCAATATATGTATTAAAGCCGACAAACTTGTATTAGGTTGCTAAGCCTGTGTTAAAATCACTGCATATTAATAATATAATTTGATTCTAAATGTTAAATCTCATGGCCTATTTTTTTCTCTAAATTCACCCTCTTTCGAGGATAAGGCACCCAAGACACCTAAATGCCAGTCTAATAATACAAGACAAAAAACCTGACTGGGCAGACAAATTAAGGTTACATTTGTCTTATTTTACAAATTTCGATAATTATCGGGATCACCCCGAAGTCTTATTAACGCCCTAATGAGGCGCGCGTCTCTCCGTGACATCCAGCCGCTCCATCTCGTTAAGGAAATCGCTCTTCAATGCTGATTATTTTATTTGGAACCATAATTATATTTATTTCGGATAAATCACGGTCTAATCGAGTCCGCGCAGAGGGCAGCGGCGCTAATCAAAGCATGAGATGCGGTGGTGGTCCGCGGGCGCTACCTGGATTTGTGACCAAACGTCGAGGCAAAGCGAAGCACCTGGTGGATGTAGCCCTGGCAAGCACAGCGCCTCTCTCTTTTCTCGCTCCTCTTTCCTCTCCAGAACTCAAAGACAACAATTTATTACTTCTAATCCCCCGACTGTCACCAAATCACCTGCACGAAACAAGAATCTAATTTGTTAAACTGGCATTTCTGCAAATGGAAGATCGATTTAGAATTCTCTAATTGAGGGAATACAGACGCCCGATGAATTAGATTCACCCTGGATGAAGAGGAGGAGAGGAGAAGAATAAAAAGAAGGAAAAAGAGTCAACAAAAACCATCCTCGGTGTTAGCTCTCTGCACCGTGCGTAGCCCGAGACAAGAATGCACGCGGGAGAGTGGTGACGGCCATTGGCGGTGGTGACGGGCAAAAGGTAACACGCTGTGTCTCTTGCATGAAACTCCCGGTGCGCCAGCGAATGCCCAAGGCCCCCGGTGGAAAGAGAGCGGTGCACTGGAAATCTCCAGTTCCAATAGGCCTACTGCGTATAGAATTACATTTGTTTTTCTTGTGGTTTTATTAAAAGTCACTCCTCATCTCTAGAGCGCGTGAAAATGTCTACTTTCCACTCAGATGCGCTGCATTAACTTGCAGGGGGCGAATTGGTTTGTTTGTCTATTTGTATTTCTATGCTGGATAAGATTGATGTGGGCTTGTTATGGGAATCTCAGCCAGGGAGAGAAGCCACTGCTTTGCTCCTTGTTGTTTACCCTAATTATAGCTTATTCAATTCAGCGAAATGAGGACCTTTATCTGACAAACACACACACACGCACGCACGCACGCACGCACGCACGCACACACACACACACACACACACACACACACACACACACACACACACACACACACACACACACTGTGTTAAATTATGGGTTACAATTTCGTTAGAGAAATACATAGTAAAGGTGTTTACATAGCCTAACACCGAGAATCCTTCAAATTAAAAAATAAATAAAGTAATAATAACATCAATAAATACAATCAAAATAATCATGTTTCACTATGGCAGCAAATTGAATTGCCTTACAGGCAGTTGGCAAAAAAATGTATCGGCCTATTGGCTTTCGAGTCCCTTATTTCAATATTTTGCAGCAGAGGTTGCTGTTTATTTGCTATATTTGTTCGTGATGAACTCGTGCTTTTATTCTATAAAATGTACTCAAAGGCTGATAATAAACAATAGCGTAGGCCTATTTGAGATATATTTGATAATTTCTGATGCTTTTGACTGATTGTATTAGGCCTATCATTATTATTATTGTTGTTATTGTTATAGAAAGGGTATATGCCTATGGTTACACAGTGTAGGCCTACTTGCAACATTCCACCGGAGTAAACATATACTGAAAACACGTTTTGTCGCACCAGGAAACGGTTACATTTCTTCCCACAAATGACCTTCATTAAAAATACAAAAAATCACCATGTTTCGCCAATAAAGCCTAAAATCCCTGTGCTTAGTTTTGGGGCAGGTATTGTCGTACATAGATTCAATATATAGGTATTGTACGAAGTAAACTAGGTGAATAAATTGCATTAGAGGGAGCAAATGTGTTTTCAGCCTAGTCGTTGTTTTTCTCCACTGTCTTTGGGCAACAATCTGAAACCTATTTATAAGAGGAAAATCACTTAATCCGCCAAAATAAATCCATCGTTTGCCCTTTACAGCACTGTAGAAAGATCAGACAAGGTGCATCAAAGAGCGTGGAATTCAATATAGGGTCACTTTCTGCACAAAGCATTTTAATAAAGCCTATGTGTATTTTCGTACATGATATATCCTTAAAAGTGCAGTTTTATTCCCATGCCTTGGAGCACCATGCCAATGCGCTTGCCTCTAGGCGTTTTCTCGGGTTAAATGTGTACTGGAGAGCGGAGAGGAGTCATTCACTTTTGTTTGTACAGCCATAAAAGCCGTGAGCTATTGAAAACTCGTAAAATGAAGCGCGCAATCAATCACACCGCGCTATGCCGCTGTTCTGACTGAGCAGCGAAGACCAAACAAAGTAATGATTTTAAATGATCGTTATTGTTTCAGCGCACAACCGAAGACAGCCTAAACTGACACATATAAACTGGTAACATATTCAATAATTTTACAACGCTAATATGTTTACATCCCGTTGATGTTGAATATAGCAAATAAAATATGTATGTTCTTCAAATACAAAGTGGGAAAGAACAACACAAACCCGGACATCTTGAATTACGCACACATTCTCTGCTCCGGCGCTTTAATCCACGTTCTGTGACATTTGGGATATGAAAACGCAGAGAAACCGACAATTGTTTCCAAATCGAATCCACACTCTTCTCTCTTTTTTCATTTTCAGGACGCCGCAGTATAATAACCTACCCTAGGGTTGCGTGGCGCGTGAGCGATTGCCAGTGACCCCGTTGTGTCCGAGATTCTCTCGCGCTCCCCGGTCGGTCGTCCCTCCAGATTGCCACTAGATAAAAGATGAGCCGAGCTAATTCAACTCGAGATGGGCTGGGAAAGGACCCCAAAGTGCCCCAAGTTTACGCTAGGACGCATCCTTTGTGTTACTTCCAAAAAGGCACCATTCAATCCACAACAAATGAACTAGCTTTCACAAAACCTTCCAACAGCTGTAGGGAGCTTGCTGGATTCTTTTGTGTCCCTTATATATTTTGGGAACATGATGTGTGACAAGAACATAATGTGCTAATTGGTATAATGGCGGTATATTTATAGACTACATTGGATACCTGTTTATAGCCTACCTGCTTGGTCTGACTGAAATGAGTAGGCTTAATTTGGGCAGATTGGATGAAAAATCAATACCATGAAAAGCAATTGGCCAACAGCAAAGTGTTTAAAGCATGATTGTGTCTGTTCTAGTGCAATCCACGCCTTCTGGGAGATCTGCTGTCTCCATGAAAGGGAAACATCCTCAGATCATGTTCAGCCACAACTCAGTTTCAACTTTCCGCTGAATTATGCACTTAATTTGCTCACATATCATGTACAATAAGTCCCACCCTGCATGACAGTCGAGCCTAAACAGTAGTAAATCAACTCTAATTTATACTGAATTTACTCTAATAATTGTAATAAAAATCGTATAGATTTGGCACGAATTACATAAAAGCCTAATGGTGTTGAAAATTACTCTGGTTAGAAATATATCGCTAATCTAAACTTTGTTGTTGGCTGAATGGGGAGTAAGAGGCATTAGCAGAGGTTCACTTCATCTCCAAAAGACTGACTGGGACACGTTGGATAAAAGAGGTCGAACATGTCTGGGGAAACTAAGACTATCCACAGCCATTCACAGTTTAAAAATGACAAAGGGCCTTGCTATTAAAACAGAAGTCATTGAGCCACTTCAACAGACACTTGATATAAACGTAACCTTGACTTGGTTATAAGATGTGGTATAAATGCACACTAAGAGCTTTCATACTCGGGCTATGTAGGTTTAACCTAATTTTAGGCAGTTATTTGTGTAGGAAATACGTTGTGTCATTCACACGCCAGAAACGAGTCTAATATGTTTATGTAGCCACAGAGGCTGTTAACTTGGGTAAATTAGTCGTTGTTCAAACCTGGGGCTCATCCATTATAGAGAAAGGCAGCAACAGCACGCACAATTAAACACATACAGCGCTGATCCAGTTTATCAAATGGGTCGAAGCTTTCACAGATATTAAATCAAGTGATTTTATTTGATATAATTTGGAGTTGAAATCAAAGCCAATTACAGAAATGAGGAGAAATGAACTTGTGAATTTGGCTGGATGGGAGAATTTGAGTGGCTGGCTGCTCTGGGGTCTCGAGGTTGTTGACATATCTCGAGCTTCAAATCTGATTGGCTCTCCTTTAAAGAAGCTCATGGGTTCATTGGGTTGTTAGGCGCCTCCCCGTTTCTCTAAAGGACATTATAATGCAAGGAACCTCCTTTTTTAACCACAAACAGAATTTGCTTTTATTTAGGCTATATATATTTTTTAAACAGGTTAAAGTCATAGAGATTTTTTTGAAATAGCATTTCGCACTGGAGAGGTGCGCAATGCTTTCGCACGCCGACCTCCTGGATGCTCGCCTCGGTGAGTTATCGTCGCCAAACTCCGGTCTTCAACTCTACTGTAAGCTGGAGGCACTTCTAATCTAAATCAAGCAGAGAAAATTGACAATTTGTTTCTTATTTTATCTTAATGTCAGTTAAGTGAGATAATTCATTGGAAAAGTAATTATTATATTACTGCGTAATTTGATTTAACCGTTTTCTAAATTATTGATGTGATCAAATGGAATTAAGGAGTAGCCTAGATTAAACGCTGTAGCCTATGATACTTATGTGCTTGTTTAAAATACAGTTAGTGTCTGGTTTTATCCATAATGTAATGTCCACTTCGATGGATTCATCATGTTTTTAGAGAGCATTTTGTAAAATGACAAAATGTTCAACCAATTATCTGCATGCATGACAAACTATTATCCTCTTGCTAGACTTCGTTAGCCTTATAAAAGTGTCACTTTCGATAATCTAACTAAACAATGTATTTTAACAATATATCATACTAATTAATTTTTTTCCTATGCATTAGCCTATACAGAATAGTTGTGGCATTGCCTTTAAATTCTGACCGGGTGTTGTCTATCCAGGGATGAAGGATGCCGCGGCAGAGCTGCTGGGTCACAGGGAGGCTCTGAAGTGCAGGCTAGGTGGTGGAGTTGGACCTGACCCCGGCCACTCCGGCGAGCTAGCCCCGGGGCCAGACACCGTGGAGGGGACCACCATGCTCCCTGGAGACGATATCAACAATGGTGGATCCAACCCTTCCGGCGTGCAGGCCAACAGTAAAGAGCAACAGGACAAGCAGCAGCAGAATAACTCCAGCCAATCCGGAGGAAGTCAGAGTCAGAAACAGAAGCGACACCGGACCCGATTCACTCCAGCCCAACTTAACGAACTGGAGCGCAGCTTCGCCAAAACGCACTACCCAGATATCTTCATGAGGGAGGAACTGGCCCTACGGATCGGCCTAACGGAATCTCGCGTTCAGGTAACGGAATCTCGCGTGCAGGTTTGTTTGTGATATGGATTGGGAAATGTATGTCATAGCAAATGATTTTGAACAAGTAGCCTATAATAACACTGTAAGAGTAGTGTACTAGGGAAATGATGTGATGAAATGTGTATGCAATTTGCCCTCTCAACCCTCAAAAATAATGTAAATATTAACCGTCAGTGGGTGTTATTATTTCACTTCACGTGCACAATAACAATATTTCCTCAAGTAACTAGGCACCACGGCTAATTGCAAAGTACATCTTCATTACAGTCTAAATTACCACTCGGTGAAAATATCCAACTCACAGCTGTTCTCACAGAAGTGCCAATATAATATAGGCTAAGTAGCTTGAATCTAAAGAAGATGAAGTGTGGACTATTGAAGGGATTAAAATAGGCCTACCATACATCTTCATACTGCGTAAAAATTTGGCCACTAGAAATGTATAATAACCTAAAATATTTGCCACTAATAGGCTATTCCCTTGGAACTAAAACTACATGTAATCCATTAGCGATATACTATAGGAGTATAGCATATAGGCCACGCCTTGTGTTCCTCGAGCCAACCATCTTTTATTTCCTTGTGTCAAAAATAATAATAGCTTACACCTGAACCTCGATTGTATTTTTTGAGGGCCTTCTTTTTGTTGTTAAAAGTATCAGGAAATACAAGATGTATGCTAGACTAACCTAAATCTCTGACAAAAACTGCACTATGTTATTATTTCACTTCACGTGCACAATAACAATATTGAGCGAGCTGTCCATGGTTCTGAAAATAACGCGCAAGAGCCCGGGTAATAACGTTCTACAGCGATTTGATGCAAGAAACGTGTCCCAAAATTATGTTATTCAAGACAGAGCTGACAAAACCGGGATGTTATGAGATACACTTGTCCAGAATGAACGAACAGAACTAATAAGCAAATCTAATTGGAGATTAAAACCGCTTTTACCATAGGTGCATTCTACAGATGCCGCAGAATATTGACGTCTGATGGATGTTTAGGCCTAATGCCAAGTCTTTCTGAGCAGGGGCTAGTGACTGTTTAGTCAAATTTACACTATAGTGGCCTGGAAATAAAATGACATTGCTAACGTAGACAAATAATTAGTAGAAAACAACTTTGCCATTATTATAATGTCGTCATATTTACTTTGCTAGCTCATGGCAACTTTGCCATCTCTCTCAAATTCGTCAGAAATAGCTATCAATGCTAACGTTAGCTAGCTAAAATGTGGTTGCTCTCCCATCAATATTAACTAGCTAACGTTATACTGCATCTAATGTCAATCTGGAAACATCACAATGATGATGACAAAAGCTTTTCCTGCTAATCCTTTTGAAATGTCATCGTGTTTCCCATCCACAGTTATGCATTTAAGATTACATCTTCATCACCACCCATTGAGACCGCATTGAACAGAATTCTCAGCTGGGCATCATTCTTAAAACGAACGTTCAACACAAGATTGGGATGAAACGTGCAACCCATGCCTACAACGTTGCATTAATAAATCGAATTGGATAGTTATTATAATTTAAATTCCATGAGTGTAAGTGTTATAATATCTGAAAATTACAGATTGTACGTGGACATATTAAGGGCATCTTAATGTAAGCCTAGGTAGCCGATATAATTCATGAAAATGAGAATTTCCTAAATATGAGTGTATTTTTTCCTACTCAATGTATCAAAAACAACATTCAATTTTACATGCATACATTTGACTGAATTATTATGCACGGTAAACTACACAAAGGATAATGTGCAATGTGCATATGCAATAAGCCACACATACAACTCTCAATGGGCCAGATGAAATTATACAAGAGGTAAGGCTATTTTATTAGGCAATGACTTTGGTACTTAAAATCTAATAACGTTTCGTTTTGTTGTCCTATTGGAGTGGGCCTATATTTGTGCGTTCTCATGCATAATGAAAATGGAATGATAATTTTATCTTTATTATACCCTCACTATTAAACTATCTTTTACAACATAGTTACTTCTATATCGATATTGGGTGACATGGGTTTCCCTTTACATTCCATATAGCTCAGTTGTCAAAATAGCTCACGAGATTAATTCAATAATAGCTCGACATAGCAGTTGGTTTGGGTCCTCTGATGCATCGTCGTTCATTATCATGTAGCCCTTCTCACGATGATAGTGCAATAAAACCAAATCCATTATTATCAACCAATTTCTGAATTATTTATTGCGATAAGGGAATATTAAACGGCAGTGAAAAATGCAGAGGAGTCGTTCACATGTGAAACAGTAACCGCGGTAATCATTATTATTGCACGGATCAATTTGGTTTCAATATCTTATTTACATAAAATAAGAATTAGCGAAATGACGAGCCCTTTATGAAGCGTATAGCCAATGATAATAATAATAGGAAGCCAGTGGGTAAAAATAGCCTACATCTGGGATGTCTCGAATGAGAAGGCGCATGCAGCTTGCGCTGTTCTCTTCTGAAATGGGCCTGTCAGAGTTCCACGTCTTAATGGCGGAAGCGCTGAACGTGTACTCTGTCTTTTAAACAGAATGAGAAATTGCATTTTCTTTCCTTTGAAGTGTAATGCATTTGAGGCCTGATTTCACGGCTGGCTGCTCGGTGGGATGGACTGAGATTGGGCCTCTTAATACTACGGCACAGTGTCTCAACCAAATCTTCACATTAATCATCGGCGCTAACCGGGTTAGGCCTACTATGAGATCTATATAGACAGTCTCTCAAGGACCCGCAGAATAAACACTGCTTGTGCCATTTACAACTGAGGCCTAGGCCACATTAATAACACCTTTATTTCCGAAATACTAATATTATTGCTGCTTTGTGTAGGCCAAAAGTAAGTGTTTATATCCATGTTATGCAGCAAATTAGTTTGATAGTACGAAAAAGTACGAAAAAGGTATGCACTCTACTGTAAATCGCTCTGTATAATTTTTTATAATATTCTAAATAGTAAACGGGTTTCGGATAGCCTATTTAAAATGCATATCAAAATCATGGGCTATAGGGCTCATAACAGTCACAATCACATATTGTCAGCTGGCTGGACCACCTCCCGCACAGGGCTATCGTGTTTTCTGACGTAGCCATTTGTATTTTATATCCATGGACTAATGCAGGCAGAGACCATTTACTGACATGGATTTTTGGCGTTATGTCATGTAAGATATCAAATCCTTCGTTTATGGCATATAATTTCATCCGATGTATATCATATCTAGTGTTATTCATGGAATCCGCTGATATAAATAAGATTTGTAATGGACATATCTGTGTTATGGGCTTCCTGCTCTTCTAAGAACCTACATCTCTTTCCCGTGCGTTAAAGTGACCGTATATATAAATGTACAGTAGCCTACTCATTGTGTCTCACATTGATGACATTGTAGCCAGATTCTAAGCCGTCTCTCCCCCTCTCTCTCTACTCCAGGTTTGGTTCCAGAACCGACGCGCCAAGTGGAAGAAGCGCAAGAAGACCACCAACGTTTTCCGCGCTCCGGGAACGCTGCTGCCCACCCACCACGGCCTGCACAGTCAGTTCAACTCTGCTGCTGCCGCCGCCGCGGCCATGGGCGACAGCCTGTGCTCCTTCCACGCCAACGACACCCGCTGGGCCACGGCAGGGATGCCAGGCGTCTCTCAGCTGCAGCTCCCTCCAGCCCTGGGTCGCCAGCACCAGCATGCCATGGCGCAGTCCCTGTCCCAGTGCAGCCTGTCCGGCCCGCCGCCCAACTCCATGGGGCTATCCAACATGTCGTCGAACGGATCCGGACTCCAGTCTCACCTCTACCAGAACCCGTTCCCCGGGATGGTCCCGGCCTCCCTGTCCGGTCCCACCAACGTGACGAGCTCTCCCCAGCTGTGTAGCTCCCCGGAAAATGACGTCTGGAGAGGGACGAGCATCGCCTCCCTGCGGCGAAAAGCGCTGGAGCACACAGTATCCATGAGTTTTACTTAGTAGTAGGCCAACCACCACCAAGCCAAGCACCACGTTTTAAGCGTTTTTCTTTTTACTTTGTCATCTATCATTTTTTGTTTTGTTGTTGAACACATCCAGCCCAATACAGTTGGACAAGGATGAGAATGTCTCCAAGCAAAAAAAGCAAGGCAGCTGCAAAACAACAGCCACAGATTTGTTGACACACTAATACTAAAACCAAACGATTTGAAGGTGGATAAATGGGTAAATGTTTAGCTTATTCATTTATGATGTGCATGTATTGATTTATAACTTTTATAACTTGATTTATTTTACATGTAGGCTATGTATATTTATTTATTTGTTTATCATTTTATTTATTAAAAAATATATATTTACCACCTCGTTTTCATTTTCTTTGTCTATAACAAAATAGTGCTGATATTTGCTACTGGAGTTTCTAACAGTTTCCACTGGCCGATGGTCGAGGGTGTAAAAACGCTCAAAAAAGAATAAAACTCGTTTTTAATGTCACCTGCTGCACAGCATGTAACCATGATTGGCCACGGGCATGCGCAGTGCACGTGCAGATCTCACACACCTGGGAGTTTTTTTTGTTTGAAAAGCATACAAAGATTCATACAACGGAAGAGGAAGACAAGCGATAATCTCAAAGGAATCACACAACATGGAAACGAACTTGACTGCATGTGCTGGCCAAGGTAAATTTACGGAAACAGGCCTACTATAATTAAGACAAGAAAAATCGACTTGAATATAATCTGTTATATAGGATGTTTTGTGTAGAGGAAGCATCCTTGACTTGTTCCCATTTGGTCAGTTTGTGATATGTTCTAAATTATTGTCTGTGCTTATTATCATATCAGAATTTCTTAAATGTTTGATCTGATACTGAACAAACCATTTCGTTTCATGGCCATGTTTTTATCAATTGACTGTAAATGAACAAATTAAAATCATTTTCAATATGTCACATCACGAATCAACCTCCTTTTCTTGAACGTGACGCATGCACCCAGCCGATCAAAATCAAATACTGACCTAATGTTTATTTTTATTTCCCTGAAATGCTTCATACCCGGACTCGGAGGCACGGGCATGAGTCACCGTTCTCCGGTGATATACGGTAGGCCTACAATAAATAGGAAAACCGATGATCAAAACATCAAACTATCTAACAACGAGCTGTAAATAGTCTACAGTATATCCGTCCAATATGTATTGCTACTGATATTTCACCGACGTAGGCTACTGATGGAATTCCACCCCCAGACTAGAGAAAAGCAAGTGGACAAGAATGTGGGTGTGTTATGGATATGAAAGCTCAAGGCAATTAATAATATATCTTTATATTTATAGATTTCTATGATTTCTATAACAGAAATACGTGTTAAGTCGTGCACATCTTTCAAAACAACAAACGTTTTTGCTGAATCGAATGACACATCCTATCCAGCCAAATATGTCAAGTAAATGCGACCCGTGCCATGAGTTCTGCCTTCTCTTCCCCCCGAGCTCCATTGACGGGTTTGACCTTAGATTTGATGGATACTATCGCGCTGTAACGTTGATTGTACAGGCCTATATTTTGTTTCGTCATGTCAATGTATATCACGGATTCATTCGTCAAACCCATATTTGGAGCAATCTCGGCTGTATTAACGCACGTCCCTGAGGATAATCTCCCCAACAAAACGGCGACAAGCTCTAAATCGTGGTGCAGCAGCAGCATAATTTATACCGCCTCCGACAGAACATCAAACAGGCATGTGGAGCCAGCTATTAAACTCTACACATATCTTATCCCCCCTCTCTTTCTTTTTCTCTCTCTCTCTCTCGTCTCTGTCTGTCTCTCTCTGTGTGTGTGTTGGAACCACTGATCTATGTGACCTTCTCTGCTTATGACAGTAGGCCTATGTCTATGGTTGGAGCATGGGACTACCTGAAGAAAGGATATAGGACAATGTCTCCACATGAGACGCTTGGTAAATGCAGTAATGTGTTTACAAATGAGTTAATTTTAAATAATAATAATCATCTTCATATTAGTAATGTTGTCTGGGGTTGGGCAACAGATAGTTTGGTTAACGAAACCCACCTACACCCTGTTTTTCTTTGGCTGCCACTGTTACTTCTTTAGGTCACATTCTCAATAGTATTACATTCAAGATCTACCCATTGTTGATGGTTCTTTACCTGGATCGGAACATCCAGCACACGATGTAGAGTATCACTGTTGATCTGGATGCTCTCCTCCATAACAAACTAGCATAAATAAATAATAAAGCTACAAAAAGTGCAACAACTGGCACTCAATATCCGAGTGAACACCAGTGTGTGTGTGCGCGCATGTGTCGACGTCTGGATGTGTTAATATTCACAAAGCATCACATGACAATCAGGAGGGTTGGGGAGGCGTGCACAGGGATAAAGATTTTCCCAGTCCTGGCGACAGATGCGAAATAATATTACATAAATGTAATAATTTGTTTCACTATCACCCAGGTTAATTACTTTGTGGAAATGGGTAACCCATTTCTCATTGGGTAATTTGTCACACACTGACGCGAGAGCCAATCAGTGACCCCGCTGTTGGTGGGATCATTTCTCCCAGAATTCTGTGCAGCGAGTGTGTCGCGGAAAATGTGGGAGCGAGCCAATGTTTACCTCCTATTTATTTCACAGAAATAAATGAAATCAGTCAATAAACCATCCAAGGGTGAATATGGCTCTCTTTGTCCAGGATTATGAATGAGAGCTCATTAATTTTCTCTCAGGCTCTGTGTGCGTGCGAGTGTGTGTGCGTATGTGTTTGTGTGTGCAGGGGTGGGTGAGTGCTTGTGTGTGTATTTAAAAGGGTGAGAGAATGTGTTCGAAAGCTTCCTGAGAGAGTGTGTGTTTATGCATTGATGTACAATAGCTGTTTATGCATATATTGCCATGCATTGTTCCACCCTCATTTACCTACCCATTCATTGGAAAATGTCACTGCAGAAGATTACAGATATCATTACAACTGCTATGCCAATATTCCAACCAGCACATCAGTATGTTCTATGTTTTTAATGCAACATTGACTACCACTCCCATTCAGCACAAATGGATGAGAATAACTGAGAACACAACAGCAACTCTGGTCACAAAAAAAATAGCATAGCTATTTAATACTAGTGATGTTGTACTATGCACAGTGTGTACCAATGTTTAAATCATTATCACAACCATTGGTAAAATTGGTTGGATCACTCTTAAAAACATAGGGAAGAGCATTAGGTCTTTGCGTTCTACTCTATTCTACTAATGGTGTGATACAACTCTGGATATGTCTGACAATGATGGGAAGGCATGGTTATAATGGAGGAGAGACATTATTTGGTCTGACAGACAGGACAATATCTTGGCCGGTGATTGTTGTTTCAGATGGCGCATGGTGAAGAATTCCATCTCCAGGTTTTATTCATTTCAGTCTAAGTAGTGAAGAGTCTTGCTCTGGCTGTGTTTGGTCCAGTCTGACCAGACTGACTGACACCTAGCAGCTCCCACCATCCGTCATCGTTTGAGAATGTCTTAATTATATTACATGCAAATGAAGAGATTCAATTTTGTGCCCATTATCTATCCATAAGAGCAAATGAACGGAGCATCACTGGGGTCAGAGAGAGAAAGAGAGTGAGAATTAAATATGTTATTTTTTTGTTGTTGCAGTTTTTAAAGGGTATTATTTCAATGTTTTGCTTTATTGAATGGATAGTTAAGTGTCGGATAGACATGGACGTTAAAGGGGGGCCGGATTTGAACCCTTTGCCGACTCTGGCTTACATGTGTGCCAGGGTCATCGGTTGTAACCACTGGACCCCACAGAACACTTAGAGATAGTTGTAATAGTTGACATTTTGATATCACCATCCCACATCCATTTTTGCAAAACATTTGAGAGAACAGAGCACTCAAAGTGTGTGTGTGTGTGTGTATGTGTGTGTGATAGGTTAATTATCCAACATTGACCTATGTTGATGGATAAACAGCAATTACAGTTTTACTCATGTGACAAATTGGAGTGACAGAGGCCTGAATCTGGTCATGCTCCTTAGTCTGCTCTTAAAGTTTCTGACCACACTATTCCAGTCACTGTCTATTATATTACAGTATGAATGTGTTGTAACAGTGTCATTGCAGTATATTGTACATTAATATTACTGTTACAACAATACATCTGTATACAACACTTTCTTCTTATCAGTCATGAGATACAGAACTTTAACACTGCCTTTACACCTCTTGTATTGTAGTGTGAGGGTAGTATGTATCAGTATAATGTGAATGTTGTGTGTATCAGTTTGAATGTTGTGTGTATCAGTTTGAATGTTGTGTGTATCAGTTAGATTTGTCAAAAATGTTTCTTTTTACCTTTATTTAACTAGGCAAGTCAATTTAGAACAAATTCTTATTTTCAATGACGGCCTAGGAACAGTGGGTTCTGCCTTGTTCAGGGGCAGAATGACAGATTTTTACCAGGTCAGCTCGGGGATTCAATCTTGCGACCTTTCGATTACTAGTCCATCAGTTTGAATATTGTGTGAATATTGTGTGTATCAGTGTGAATATTGTGTGTATCAGTTTGAATATTGTGTGTATCAGTGTGAATATTGTGTGTATCAGTGTGAATATTGTGTGTATCAGTGTGAATATTGTGTGTATCAGTGTGAATATTGTGTGTATCAGTGTGAATATTGTGTGTATCAGTTTGAATATTGTGTGTATCAGTTTGAATATTGTGTGTATCAGTTTGAATATTGTGTGTATCAGTGTGAATATTGTGTGTATCAGTTTGAATATTGTGTGTATCAGTGTGAATATTGTGTGTATCAGTGTGAATATTGTGTGTATCAGTGTGAATGTAAGACATGGCCCTGCAGTGGATAGCATCTGTCTTACAAGCTCCTGATAAATTCTGATATTTTGTGTGTATTTTTTACGCTGATCGTAACTTCTTTTGTACATAATGTCTCTGCCATTAATTGCTATGACCGGAAACAACTTCTGGACATCAGAACAGCGATTACTAACCTCGATTTGGACGAAAATGTCCACTTCAACGAGTCGGCAGCTCTGGACGTTACTCCAAACCAGGCCCTAATCCTCGAAAGAGGAAGCGGTGGCGAAACACAGGCGGGGGAGGGGAGGCACCCTGATGAGACTATGTCGGCAAACAAATACAGTAGAACACCATTGCCCTCTGTTCTATTGCCAAATGTGTAATCAATGAAGAACAAACTGGATGAGCTCCTTCGAGACTATCCTATCAACGGGACATGAACAACTGTAATATCCTATTTTTATCAGTCGTGGCTGAACGAGGACATGGATATACATCTCACTGTTTTTTCTATGTATCGTCTAGACCAGATGACTTAGGCAAGACAAAGGGAGGAGGGATGTGTGTCTTTGTTAACAACAGTTGGTGAGCGATCTCTAATACTAAGGAAGTCTCAAGTTTTTGCTCGCCTGAGTTAGAATACCTCATGATAAGCTGCAGATCATACTATTTACCAAGAGAGATTTCATATGTACTTTTCATAGCTGTTTACTTACCACCACAAAGCAATGCTGGCACTAAGACCGCACTCAACAAGCTGTATAGGGCTATAAGTTAACAAGAAAATGCACATTCAGAGGCGCTGTTTATTTGTCCGGTGATTTTAATGCAGTGAAACTGAAATCGGTTTTAGCTCATTTTGTCACCTCTGCAACAAAACTCTACATCACCTTTACTCCACACACAGAAACACATACAAGGCCCTCACCCGCCCTCCCTTTGGCAAATCAGACCATAACTCCATCCTGCTTCCCGCTTACAAGCAAATGCTCACACAGTAAGTACCAGTAACGCACTCAATACGGAAGTGGTCCAAGGAAGTGGATGTTTCACCAGCACAGATTGGAATATGTTCCTGGATTCATCAAATAACATTGAGAAGTTTATCACATCAGTCACCAGCTTCATCAATAGCTTTGACGACGTCGTCCCCATAATGACCGTACGTACATAGCCCAACCAGAAGCCATGGATTACAGGCAACATCCGCACTGAATTTGAGGCTAGAGCTGCCACTTTCAAGAAGTGGGATACTAATCCGGATGCTAAAATGAAATCCCGCTACGACCTAATCCGGGTAAACCATCAAACAGGCAAAGAGCGTCAATACAGGACTAAGATCGAATTCTACCACTCCGGCTCTGATGCTCAACAGATGTGGCAGGGCTTGCAAACTATCACAGATTACAAAGAGAAACTCAGCTGTGAGCTGCCCAGCGATGTGAGTCTACCAGATGAGCTAAATGCCTTCTATGCTGGCTTCGACGCAAGCAACACTGAACCATGCATGAGTGCACCGGCTGTTCCGGACAACTGTATGATCTCACTCTCTGTAGCCGATGTAAATAATACCTTTAAACAGGTTCAAATTTACAAGGCCGCGGGGCCAGATTGAATAACAGGATGCATACTCAGAGCATGCGCTGAGGAAGGCCCAACATTTTTTCAAAGACTCCAGCCTCCCAAGCGATAGACTGTTCTCTCTGCTACAGCACGGCAAGTGATACCATTGCGGTACTATGTCTGGAACCAAAAGAACCCTGAACAGCTTCTACTGCCAAGCCATAAGACTACAAAACAAAGCTGCTAAAAAGCTAATAAAATGGCTACCTGGACAACCTGCATTGACCCTTTCGTGAACTAACTCAGGCACTGACTCTACACACACTACACTACACTATATTCACTACATGTAGTGTGTATCAGTATAGTTTGAATATAGTGTATATCAGTGTGAATGTAGTGTATATTAGTGTGAATGTAGTGTGTATCAGTTGTGAATGTAGTGTGTATCAGTGTGAATGTAGTGTGTATCAGTATAGTGTGAATGTTGTCAGTGTAGATGTAGTGTGTATGGGCATGGCGGATGCAGAGGTATGAGTGGGTAAAGCAGGACACAGTGAGGAGGTAATGCGGAGGGACAGTGAGGTGTGTTGGTCAGGAATGAGCCTCTCTCCACTACAAGGCTTTTACAGTCACATCACAGCTAGCACCGGGTAAATGTGGGAGTGGCTCTTATCGAATGCTGTAGCCAGCTCTCGGTTAAATCTCACCTTAAATCCTTTTCCATCATCATAACCATTTGTTTTCCTATCAGGGAGGGTGAGATGGGATGGGATGGGGGGGGGGGGGGGCAAGCAGAACAGGAGGGAAGGAGGAAGAGGAGGAACACTTTGCCTCTGATCTCGGTGCTCTCTCTCTCTCTCTCTCTCTCTCTCTCTCTCTCTCTCTCTCACACACACTTGTTAGTGGTAGTGTTTGGTGGTCCTCATTCGTTTGATCATTTCCTCATGCTGCTGATTCCTTCCATTGTTCATGTTGACATATTATGTGTGGACACTGTGTCCTTCTCCCTCGATTCTCCTCCTCTCTTTATTTTCCTCTCAGCTTTCCTGACCCCTCCTCTTTCCTCCTACAGTATGTCTCCCAACTTCCTTCTCTCTCCTCTTTCTCCTTCATATTTTCCTCTTCCTTGCTCTCCTCTTCTCTCACCCCTATCCAAACCTCTGTACATCTAACCCACTCAGCTCTGATAGTCGACAAATAGTTGCACATTCAAGCCTTATTCACCTCTCCTCCCTCCTCCACTTCTTCAACCCACACCACTGCCACCAATCCTTCCTTCCTTCCCTCTCTCTCTCTTTCTTTCTTTCTTTCTTTCTTTCTTTCTTTCTTTCTTTCTTTCTTTCTTTCTCTCTTTCTCTCTCTCTCTCTCTCTCTCTCTCTCTCTCTGTCTCCCTCCTCCCTTCTCCAGCTGCCCTTGAGCTTTTCTATTACCACATGGAAAGCACCTCGCAGCCCCTGACAAGCGCAGCGGATCGACACTAAATCAGAAATCAGTGCCAGCCGCCGATCTGAGGCACCATGAAGGTCACAGACCATCCGCCGCGGCATCTCAATCTGGAGAACAGAACAGAGCAGGAACACAGACACAACTAGAGCACACAGACACCCGACAGAGAGGTAGAGAGGGAGGTAGTTGGGTAGAGAGGGTGATAGAAGTGTAGAGAGGGAGGTAGAAGGGGAGAGGGGGAGGTAGAAGGGTAGAGGGGGAGGTAGAAGGGTAGAGGGGGAGGTAGAAGGGTAGAGGGGGAGGTAGAAGGGTATAGGGGGAGGTAGAAGGGTAGAGGGGGCGGTAGAAGGGTAGAGGGGGCGGTAGAATGGGAGAGGGGGATGTAGAAGGGTAGAGGGGGAGGTAGAAGGGAAGGTATAAGGGTAGGGGGGAGGTAGAAGGGTAGAGGAAGAGGAAGACAGGGAGAGGGGGATGTAGGAGCGTAGAGAGGGAGGTAGAAGGGGGAGAGGGAGGTAGATGGGGAAGGTAGAAGCGTGGAGGTAGAAGGGTAGAGGGGGAGGTAGAGGGGAAGGTAGAAGGGTAGAGGTGGAGGTAGAAGGGTAGAGGAAGAGATAGACAGGGAGAGGGGGAGGTAGAAGGTTAGAAGGGTAAAGGGGTAGGTAGAAGGCTAGAGGGGGAGGTAGACGGGGAGAGGGAGATGTAGAAGCGTAGAGAGGTAGGTAGAAGGGGAGAGGGGGAGGTAGAGGGGAAGGTAGAAGGGTAGAGGTGGAGGTAGAAGGGTAGAGGAAGAGGTAGACAGGGGGAGGTAGAGGGGAAGGTAGAAGGGTAGAGGTGGAGGTAGAGGTAGGGGAAGGTAGAGGGGGAGGTAGAAGGGTAGAGGTGGAGGTAGAGGTAGAGGGGAAGGTAGAGGGGGAGGTAGAAGGGTATATGGGGAAGGTAGAAGGGTAGAGAGGGAGGTAGAAGGAGGAGAGGGAGGTAGAAGGGGAGAGGGGGAGGTAGATGGGGAAGGTAGAAGCATAGAGAGGAAAGTAGAAGGGTAGAGGAAGAGGAAGACGGGGAGAGGGAGATGTAGAAGCATAGAGAGGGAGGTAGATGGGGAAGGTTGAAGCGTAGATGTGGAGGTAGAAGGGTAGAGGGGGAGGTAGAGGGGGAGGTAGAAGGGTATATGGGGAAGGTAGAAGGGTAGAGAGGGAGGTAGAAGGAGGAGAGGGGGAGGTAGATGGGGAAGGTAGAAGCATAGAGAAGAAAGTAGGAAGGGTAGAGGAAGAGATAGACAGGGAGAGGGAGAGGTAGAGGGGGAGAGGGGGATGTAGACATGGAGAGGGGGAGGTAGACGGAGAGAGGGGGAGGTAGACATGGAGAGGGAGGTAGACGGGGAGGCAGACGGAGAGAGGGTGAGGTAGATGGGAGAGGGAGAGGTAGACAGGAGAGGGGGAGGTAGATGGGAGAGGGAGAGGTAGACAGGAGAGGGGGAGGTAGACAGGAGAGGGGGAGGTAGAGGGGGAGGCAGACGGAAATAAGGGGAGGTAGACAGGAGAGGGAGAGGTAGACGGGAGAGGGAGAGGTAGACAGGAGAGGGGGAGGTAGACAGGAGAGGGGGAGGTAGACAGGAGAGGGCGGAGGTAGAAGCCTAGAGAGGGAAGTAGAAAGGTAGAGGGGGAGGTAGAGGGGAGGGTAGAGGGGGAGGTAGAGGGGAAGGTAGAAGGGTAGAGGGGGAGGTAGAAGGGTAGAGGGGGAGGTAGAAGGGAAGGTAGAAGGGTATAGGGGGAGGTAGAAGGGTAGAGGGGAAGGTAGAAGGGAAGGTAAAAGGGTATAGGGGGAGGTAGAAGGGTAGAGGGGGAGGTAGAAGGGTAGATGGGGAGGTAGAAGGGAAGGTAGGAGGGTATAGGGGGAGGTAGAAGGGTAGAGGGGGAGGTAGAAGGGAAGGTAGAAGGGTATAGGGGAATGTAGAAGGGTAGAGAGGGAGGTAGAAGGGGAGAGGGGATGTAGATGGGGAAGGTAGAAGCGTAGAGAGGGAAGTAGAAGGGGAGAGGGGGAGGTAGATGGGAAGGTAGAAGCGTAGAGAGGGAGGTAGAAGGGGAGAGGGGATGTAGATGGGGAAGGTAGAAGCGTAGAGAGGGAAGTAGAAGGGGAGAGGGGGAGGTAGAAGGGTAGAGGGAGAGGTAGAAGGGGGAGGTAGAAGCATAGAGGTGGAAGTAGAAGGGTAGAGGAAGAGATAGACAGGGGGAGGTAGAGGGGATGTAGACATGGAGAGGGGGAGGTAGACGGAGAGAGGGGGAGGTAAACGGGAGAGGGGGAGGTAGACAGGAGACGGGGAGGTAGACGGGGAGGTAGAGGGGAAGGTAGAAGGGTAGAGGGGGAGGTAGAAGGGTAGAGGGGGAGGTAGAAGGGAAGGTAGAAGGGTATAGGGGGAGGTAGAAGGGTAGAGGGGGAGGTAGAAGGGAAGGTAGAAGGGTAGAGGGGGAGGTAGAAGGGTAGAGGGGGAGGTAGAGGGGGAGGTAGAAGGGTAGAGGGGGAGGTAGAGGGGAAGGTAGACGGAAAGAAGGGGAGGTAGACGGGAGAGGGAGAGGTAGACGGGAGAGGGAGAGGTAGACGGGAGGGAGAGGTAGACAGGAGAGGGGGAGGTAGACAGGAGAGGGGGAGGTAGACAGGAGAGGGCGGAGGTAGAAGCATAGAGATTGAAGTAGAAAGGTAGAGGTGGAGGTAGAGGGGAGGGTAGAGGGGGAGGTAGAGGGGAAGGTAGAAGGGTAGAGGGGGAGGTAGAAGGATAGAGAGGGAGGTAGAAGGGAAGGTAGAAGGGTAGAGGGGGAGGTAGAAGGGTAGAGAGGGAGATAGAAGGGAAGGTAGAAGGGTAGAGGGGGAGGTAGAAGGGAAGGTAGAAGGGTATAGGGGGAGGTAGAAGGGTAGAGGGGAAGGTAGAAGGGTAGAGGGGAAGGTAGAAGGGAAGGTAGGAGGGTATAGGGGGCGGTAGAAGGGTAGAGGGGGAGGTAGAAGGGTATAGGGGAATGTAGAAGGGTAGAGGGGGAGGTAGAGGGGAAGGTAGAAGGGTGGATGGGGAATGTAGAAGCGTAGAGAGGGAGGTAGAAGGGGAGAGGGGATGTAGATGGGGAAGGTAGAAGCGTAGAGAGGGAGGTAGAAGGGGAGAGGGGGAGGTAGATGGGAAGGTAGAAGCGTAGAGAGGGAGGTAGAAGGGGAGAGGGGATGTAGATGGGGAAGGTAGAAGCGGAGAGGGGGAGGTTGAAGGGTAGAGGGAGAGGTAGAAGGGGGAGGTAGAAGCATAGAGGTGGAAGTAGAAGGGTAGAGGAAGAGATAGACAGGGGAGGTAGAGGGGGATGTAGACATGGAGAGGGGGAGGTAGACGGAGAGAGGGGGAGGGAAACGGGAGAGGTAGACAGGGAGAGGGGGAGGTAGACAGGGAGATGGGGAGGCAGACGGAGAGGGAGAGGTAGACAGGGAGATGGGGAGGTAGACAGGGAGAGGGGGAGGTAGACAGGGAGAGGAGGAGGTAGACAGGGGGAGGTAGACAGGGAGAGGTAGAGGTAGACAGGGAGATGGGGAGGTAGATGGGAGAGGGAGAGGTAGGCAGGGAGATGGGTCGGTAGACGGGAGAGAGAGAGGTAGACAGGGGGAGGTAGACAGGGAGATGGGGAGGTAGACAGGGAGAGGGGGAGGTAGACGGGAGAGGGAGAGGTAGACAGGGAGAGGGGGAGGTAGATGGGGAGAGGGAGAGGTAGACGGGAGAGGGAGAGGTAGACGGGAGAGGGAGAGGTAGACGGGAGAGAGAGAGGTAGACAGGGAGATGGGGAGGTAGACAGGGAGAGGGGGAGGTAGACGGGAGAGGGAGAGGTAGACAGGGAGAGGGGGAGGTAGACGGGGGGATGGGGAGGCAGACAGAGAAGGAGAGGTAGACAGGGTGATGGGGAGGTAGACAGGGAGAGGAGGTAGACGGGAGAGGGAGAGGGGGAGATAGACAGGGAGAGGGAGAGGTAGACAGGGAGAGGGAGAGGTAGACGGGAGAGGGAGAGGTAGACGGGAGAGGGAGAGGTAGACGGGAGAGGGAGAGGTAGACAGGAGAGGGCGGAGGTAGAAGCATAGAGATTGAAGTAGAAAGGTAGAGGTGGAGGTAGAGGGGAGGGTAGAGGGGGAGGTAGAGGGGAAGGTAGAAGGGTAGAGGGGGAGGTAGAAGGATAGAGAGGGAGGTAGAAGGGAAGGTAGAAGGGTAGAGGGGGAGGTAGAAGGGTAGAGAGGGAGATAGAAGGGAAGGTAGAAGGGTATAGGGGGAGGTAGAAGGGTAGAGGGGGAGGTAGAAGGGAAGGTAGAAGGGTATAGGGGGAGGTAGAAGGGTAGAGGGGAAGGTAGAAG
This sequence comes from Oncorhynchus mykiss, assembly GCF_057628025.1. NCBI lineage: Eukaryota > Metazoa > Chordata > Actinopteri > Salmoniformes > Salmonidae > Oncorhynchus > Oncorhynchus mykiss. The sequence goes on from NC_143026.1 coordinate 23,567,825, forward strand.
GGTAGAGGGGGAGGTAGAAGGGAAGGTAGGAGGGTATAGGGGGCGGTAGAAGGGTAGAGGGGGAGGTAGAAGGGAAGGTAGAAGGGTATAGGGGAATGTAGAAGGGTAGAGGGGGAGGTAGAGGGGAAGGTAGAAGGGTGGATGGGGAATGTAGAAGCGTAGAGAGGGAGGTAGAAGGGGAGAGGGGATGTAGATGGGGAAGGTAGAAGCGTAGAGAGGGAGGTAGAAGGGGAGAGGGGGAGGTAGATGGGAAGGTAGAAGCGTAGAGAGGGAGGTAGAAGGGGAGAGGGGATGTAGATGGGGAAGGTAGAAGCGGAGAGGGGGAGGTTGAAGGGTAGAGGGAGAGGTAGAAGGGGGAGGTAGAAGCATAGAGGTGGAAGTAGAAGGGTAGAGGAAGAGATAGACAGGGGAGGTAGAGGGGGATGTAGACATGGAGAGGGGGAGGTAGACGGAGAGAGGGGGAGGGAAACGGGAGAGGTAGACAGGGAGAGGGGGAGGTAGACAGGGAGATGGGGAGGCAGACGGAGAGGGAGAGGTAGACAGGGAGATGGGGAGGTAGACAGGGAGAGGGGGAGGTAGACAGGGAGAGGAGGAGGTAGACAGGGGGAGGTAGACAGGGAGAGGTAGAGGTAGACAGGGAGATGGGGAGGTAGATGGGAGAGGGAGAGGTAGGCAGGGAGATGGGTCGGTAGACGGGAGAGAGAGAGGTAGACAGGGGGAGGTAGACAGGGAGATGGGGAGGTAGACAGGGAGAGGGGGAGGTAGACGGGAGAGGGAGAGGTAGACAGGGAGAGGGGGAGGTAGATGGGGAGAGGGAGAGGTAGACGGGAGAGGGAGAGGTAGACGGGAGAGGGAGAGGTAGACGGGAGAGAGAGAGGTAGACAGGGAGATGGGGAGGTAGACAGGGAGAGGGGGAGGTAGACGGGAGAGGGAGAGGTAGACAGGGAGAGGGGGAGGTAGACGGGGGGATGGGGAGGCAGACAGAGAAGGAGAGGTAGACAGGGTGATGGGGAGGTAGACAGGGAGAGGAGGTAGACGGGAGAGGGAGAGGGGGAGATAGACAGGGAGAGGGAGAGGTAGACAGGGAGAGGGAGAGGTAGACGGGAGAGGGAGAGGTAGACGGGAGAGGGAGAGGTAGACGGGAGAGGGAGAGGTAGACAGGAGAGGGCGGAGGTAGAAGCATAGAGATTGAAGTAGAAAGGTAGAGGTGGAGGTAGAGGGGAGGGTAGAGGGGGAGGTAGAGGGGAAGGTAGAAGGGTAGAGGGGGAGGTAGAAGGATAGAGAGGGAGGTAGAAGGGAAGGTAGAAGGGTAGAGGGGGAGGTAGAAGGGTAGAGAGGGAGATAGAAGGGAAGGTAGAAGGGTATAGGGGGAGGTAGAAGGGTAGAGGGGGAGGTAGAAGGGAAGGTAGAAGGGTATAGGGGGAGGTAGAAGGGTAGAGGGGAAGGTAGAAGGGTAGAGGGGGAGGTAGAAGGGAAGGTAGGAGGGTATAGGGGGCGGTAGAAGGGTAGAGGGGGAGGTAGAAGGGAAGGTAGAAGGGTATAGGGGAATGTAGAAGGGTAGAGGGGGAGGTAGAGGGGAAGGTAGAAGGGTGGATGGGGAATGTAGAAGCGTAGAGAGGGAGGTAGAAGGGGAGAGGGGATGTAGATGGGGAAGGTAGAAGCGTAGAGAGGGAGGTAGAAGGGGAGAGGGGGAGGTAGATGGGAAGGTAGAAGCGTAGAGAGGGAGGTAGAAGGGGAGAGGGGATGTAGATGGGGAAGGTAGAAGCGGAGAGGGGGAGGTTGAAGGGTAGAGGGAGAGGTAGAAGGGGGAGGTAGAAGCATAGAGGTGGAAGTAGAAGGGTAGAGGAAGAGATAGACAGGGGAGGTAGAGGGGGATGTAGACATGGAGAGGGGGAGGTAGACGGAGAGAGGGGGAGGGAAACGGGAGAGGGAGAGGTAGACAGGGAGAGGGGGAGGTAGACAGGGAGATGGGGAGGCAGACGGAGAGGGAGAGGTAGACAGGGAGATGGGGAGGTAGACAGGGAGAGGGGGAGGTAGACAGGGAGAGGAGGAGGTAGACAGGGGGAGGTAGACAGGGAGAGGGAGAGGTAGACAGGGAGATGGGGAGGTAGATGGGAGAGGGAGAGGTAGGCAGGGAGATGGGTCGGTAGACGGGAGAGAGAGAGGTAGACAGGGGGAGGTAGACAGGGAGATGGGGAGGCAGACAGAGAAGGAGAGGTAGACAGGGTGATGGGGAGGTAGACAGGGAGAGGAGGTAGACGGGAGAGGGAGAGGGGGAGATAGACAGGGAGAGGGAGAGGTAGACAGGGAGAGGGAGAGGTAGACGGGAGAGGGAGAGGTAGACGGGAGAGGGAGAGGTAGACGGGAGAGGGAGAGGTAGACAGGAGAGGGCGGAGGTAGAAGCATAGAGATTGAAGTAGAAAGGTAGAGGTGGAGGTAGAGGGGAGGGTAGAGGGGGAGGTAGAGGGGAAGGTAGAAGGGTAGAGGGGGAGGTAGAAGGATAGAGAGGGAGGTAGAAGGGAAGGTAGAAGGGTAGAGGGGGAGGTAGAAGGGTAGAGAGGGAGATAGAAGGGAAGGTAGAAGGGTATAGGGGGAGGTAGAAGGGTAGAGGGGGAGGTAGAAGGGAAGGTAGAAGGGTATAGGGGGAGGTAGAAGGGTAGAGGGGAAGGTAGAAGGGTAGAGGGGGAGGTAGAAGGGAAGGTAGGAGGGTATAGGGGGCGGTAGAAGGGTAGAGGGGGAGGTAGAAGGGAAGGTAGAAGGGTATAGGGGAATGTAGAAGGGTAGAGGGGGAGGTAGAGGGGAAGGTAGAAGGGTGGATGGGGAATGTAGAAGCGTAGAGAGGGAGGTAGAAGGGGAGAGGGGATGTAGATGGGGAAGGTAGAAGCGTAGAGAGGGAGGTAGAAGGGGAGAGGGGGAGGTAGATGGGAAGGTAGAAGCGTAGAGAGGGAGGTAGAAGGGGAGAGGGGATGTAGATGGGGAAGGTAGAAGCGGAGAGGGGGAGGTTGAAGGGTAGAGGGAGAGGTAGAAGGGGGAGGTAGAAGCATAGAGGTGGAAGTAGAAGGGTAGAGGAAGAGATAGACAGGGGAGGTAGAGGGGGATGTAGACATGGAGAGGGGGAGGTAGACGGAGAGAGGGGGAGGGAAACGGGAGAGGGAGAGGTAGACAGGGAGAGGGGGAGGTAGACAGGGAGATGGGGAGGCAGACGGAGAGGGAGAGGTAGACAGGGAGATGGGGAGGTAGACAGGGAGAGGGGGAGGTAGACAGGGAGAGGAGGAGGTAGACAGGGGGAGGTAGACAGGGAGAGGGAGAGGTAGACAGGGAGATGGGGAGGTAGATGGGAGAGGGAGAGGTAGGCAGGGAGATGGGTCGGTAGACGGGAGAGAGAGAGGTAGACAGGGGGAGGTAGACAGGGAGATGGGGAGGTAGACAGGGAGAGGGGGAGGTAGAAGGGGAGAGGGGGAGGTAGAGGGGAAGGTAGAAGGGTAGAGGTGGAGGTAGAAGGGTAGAGGAAGAGGTAGACAGGGGGAGGTAGAGGGGAAGGTAGAAGGGTAGAGGTGGAGGTAGAGGTAGGGGAAGGTAGAGGGGGAGGTAGAAGGGTAGAGGTGGAGGTAGAGGTAGAGGGGAAGGTAGAGGGGGAGGTAGAAGGGTATATGGGGAAGGTAGAAGGGTAGAGAGGGAGGTAGAAGGAGGAGAGGGAGGTAGAAGGGGAGAGGGGGAGGTAGATGGGGAAGGTAGAAGCATAGAGAGGAAAGTAGAAGGGTAGAGGAAGAGGAAGACGGGGAGAGGGAGATGTAGAAGCATAGAGAGGGAGGTAGATGGGGAAGGTTGAAGCGTAGATGTGGAGGTAGAAGGGTAGAGGGGGAGGTAGAGGGGGAGGTAGAAGGGTATATGGGGAAGGTAGAAGGGTAGAGAGGGAGGTAGAAGGAGGAGAGGGGGAGGTAGATGGGGAAGGTAGAAGCATAGAGAGGAAAGTAGGAAGGGTAGAGGAAGAGATAGACAGGGAGAGGGAGAGGTAGAGGGGGAGAGGGGGATGTAGACATGGAGAGGGGGAGGTAGACGGAGAGAGGGGGAGGTAGACATGGAGAGGGAGGTAGACGGGGAGGCAGACGGAGAGAGGGTGAGGTAGATGGGAGAGGGAGAGGTAGACAGGCGAGGGGGAGGTAGATGGGAGAGGGAGAGGTAGACAGGAGAGGGGGAGGTAGACAGGAGAGGGGGAGGTAGAGGGGGAGGCAGACGGAAATAAGGGGAGGTAGACAGGAGAGGGAGAGGTAGACGGGAGAGGGAGAGGTAGACAGGAGAGGGGGAGGTAGACAGGAGAGGGGGAGGTAGACAGGAGAGGGCGGAGGTAGAAGCCTAGAGAGGGAAGTAGAAAGGTAGAGGGGGAGGTAGAGGGGAGGGTAGAGGGGGAGGTAGAGGGGAAGGTAGAAGGGTAGAGGGGGAGGTAGAAGGGTAGAGGGGGAGGTAGAAGGGAAGGTAGAAGGGTATAGGGGGAGGTAGAAGGGTAGAGGGGAAGGTAGAAGGGAAGGTAAAAGGGTATAGGGGGAGGTAGAAGGGTAGAGGGGGAGGTAGAAGGGTAGATGGGGAGGTAGAAGGGAAGGTAGGAGGGTATAGGGGGAGGTAGAAGGGTAGAGGGGGAGGTAGAAGGGAAGGTAGAAGGGTATAGGGGAATGTAGAAGGGTAGAGAGGGAGGTAGAAGGGGAGAGGGGATGTAGATGGGGAAGGTAGAAACGTAGAGAGGGAAGTAGAAGGGGAGAGGGGGAGGTAGATGGGAAGGTAGAAGCGTAGAGAGGGAGGTAGAAGGGGAGAGGAGATGTAGATGGGGAAGGTAGAAGCGTAGAGAGGGAAGTAGAAGGGGAGAGGGGGAGGTAGAAGGGTAGAGGGAGAGGTAGAAGGGGGAGGTAGAAGCATAGAGGTGGAAGTAGAAGGGTAGAGGAAGAGATAGACAGGGGGAGGTAGAGGGGATGTAGACATGGAGAGGGGGAGGTAGACGGAGAGAGGGGGAGGTAAACGGGAGAGGGGGAGGTAGACAGGAGACGGGGAGGTAGACGGGGAGATAGAGGGGAAGGTAGAAGGGTAGAGGGGGAGGTAGAAGGGTAGAGGGGGAGGTAGAAGGGAAGGTAGAAGGGTATAGGGGGAGGTAGAAGGGTAGAGGGGGAGGTAGAAGGGTAGAGGGGGAGGTAGAAGGGAAGGTAGAAGGGTAGAGGGGGAGGTAGAAGGGTAGAGGGGGAGGTAGAGGGGAAGGTAGACGGAAAGAAGGGGAGGTAGACGGGAGAGGGAGAGGTAGACGGGAGAGGGAGAGGTAGACGGGAGGGAGAGGTAGACAGGAGAGGGGGAGGTAGACAGGAGAGGGGGAGGTAGACAGGAGAGGGCGGAGGTAGAAGCATAGAGATTGAAGTAGAAAGGTAGAGGTGGAGGTAGAGGGGAGGGTAGAGGGGGAGGTAGAGGGGAAGGTAGAAGGGTAGAGGGGGAGGTAGAAGGATAGAGAGGGAGGTAGAAGGGAAGGTAGAAGGGTAGAGGGGGAGGTAGAAGGGTAGAGAGGGAGATAGAAGGGAAGGTAGAAGGGTAGAGGGGGAGGTAGAAGGGAAGGTAGAAGGGTATAGGGGGAGGTAGAAGGGTAGAGGGGAAGGTAGAAGGGTAGAGGGGAAGGTAGAAGGGAAGGTAGGAGGGTATAGGGGGCGGTAGAAGGGTAGAGGGGGAGGTAGAAGGGTATAGGGGAATGTAGAAGGGTAGAGGGGGAGGTAGAGGGGAAGGTAGAAGGGTGGATGGGGAATGTAGAAGCGTAGAGAGGGAGGTAGAAGGGGAGAGGGGATGTAGATGGGGAAGGTAGAAGCGTAGAGAGGGAGGTAGAAGGGGAGAGGGGGAGGTAGATGGGAAGGTAGAAGCGTAGAGAGGGAGGTAGAAGGGGAGAGGGGGAGGTAGATGGGGAAGGTAGAAGCGGAGAGGGGGAGGTTGAAGGGTAGAGGGAGAGGTAGAAGGGGGAGGTAGAAGCATAGAGGTGGAAGTAGAAGGGTAGAGGAAGAGATAGACAGGGGAGGTAGAGGGGGATGTAGACATGGAAAGGGGGAGGTAGACGGAGAGAGGGGGAGGGAAACGGGAGAGGTAGACAGGGAGAGGGGGAGGTAGACAGGGAGATGGGGAGGCAGACGGAGAGGGAGAGGTAGACAGGGAGATGGGGAGGTAGACAGGGAGAGGGGGAGGTAGACAGGGAGAGGAGGAGGTAGACAGGGGGAGGTAGACAGGGAGAGGTAGAGGTAGACAGGGAGATGGGGAGGTAGATGGGAGAGGGAGAGGTAGGCAGGGAGATGGGTCGGTAGACGGGAGAGAGAGAGGTAGACAGGGGGAGGTAGACAGGGAGATGGGGAGGTAGACAGGGAGAGGGGGAGGTAGACGGGAGAGGGAGAGGTAGACAGGGAGAGGGGGAGGTAGATGGGGAGAGGGAGAGGTAGACGGGAGAGGGAGAGGTAGACGGGAGAGGGAGAGGTAGACGGGAGAGAGAGAGGTAGACAGGGAGATGGGGAGGTAGACAGGGAGAGGGGGAGGTAGACGGGAGAGGGAGAGGTAGACAGGGAGAGGGGGAGGTAGACGGGGGGATGGGGAGGCAGACAGAGAAGGAGAGGTAGACAGGGTGATGGGGAGGTAGACAGGGAGAGGAGGTAGACGGGAGAGGGAGAGGGGGAGATAGACAGGGAGAGGGAGAGGTAGACAGGGAGAGGGAGAGGTAGACGGGAGAGGGAGAGGTAGACGGGAGAGGGAGAGGTAGACGGGAGAGGGAGAGGTAGACAGGAGAGGGCGGAGGTAGAAGCATAGAGATTGAAGTAGAAAGGTAGAGGTGGAGGTAGAGGGGAGGGTAGAGGGGGAGGTAGAGGGGAAGGTAGAAGGGTAGAGGGGGAGGTAGAAGGATAGAGAGGGAGGTAGAAGGGAAGGTAGAAGGGTAGAGGGGGAGGTAGAAGGGTAGAGAGGGAGATAGAAGGGAAGGTAGAAGGGTATAGGGGGAGGTAGAAGGGTAGAGGGGGAGGTAGAAGGGAAGGTAGAAGGGTATAGGGGGAGGTAGAAGGGTAGAGGGGAAGGTAGAAGGGTAGAGGGGGAGGTAGAAGGGAAGGTAGGAGGGTATAGGGGGCGGTAGAAGGGTAGAGGGGGAGGTAGAAGGGAAGGTAGAAGGGTATAGGGGAATGTAGAAGGGTAGAGGGGGAGGTAGAGGGGAAGGTAGAAGGGTGGATGGGGAATGTAGAAGCGTAGAGAGGGAGGTAGAAGGGGAGAGGGGATGTAGATGGGGAAGGTAGAAGCGTAGAGAGGGAGGTAGAAGGGGAGAGGGGGAGGTAGATGGGAAGGTAGAAGCGTAGAGAGGGAGGTAGAAGGGGAGAGGGGATGTAGATGGGGAAGGTAGAAGCGGAGAGGGGGAGGTTGAAGGGTAGAGGGAGAGGTAGAAGGGGGAGGTAGAAGCATAGAGGTGGAAGTAGAAGGTTAGAGGAAGAGATAGACAGGGGAGGTAGAGGGGGATGTAGACATGGAGAGGGGGAGGTAGACGGAGAGAGGGGGAGGGAAACGGGAGAGGGAGAGGTAGACAGGGAGAGGGGGAGGTAGACAGGGAGATGGGGAGGCAGACGGAGAGGGAGAGGTAGACAGGGAGATGGGGAGGTAGACAGGGAGAGGGGGAGGTAGACAGGGAGAGGAGGAGGTAGACAGGGGGAGGTAGACAGGGAGAGGGAGAGGTAGACAGGGAGATGGGGAGGTAGATGGGAGAGGGAGAGGTAGGCAGGGAGATGGGTCGGTAGACGGGAGAGAGAGAGGTAGACAGGGGGAGGTAGACAGGGAGATGGGGAGGTAGACAGGGAGAGGGGGAGGTAGAAGGGGAGAGGGGGAGGTAGAGGGGAGAGAGAGAGGTAGACAGGGGGAGGTAGACAGGGAGAGGGGGAGGTAGACAGGGAGAGGAGGAGGTAGACAGGGGGAGGTAGACAGGGAGAGGGAGAGGTAGACAGGGAGATGGGTCGGTAGACGGGAGAGAGAGAGGTAGACAGGGGGAGGTAGACAGGGAGAGGGGGAGGTAGACAGGGAGAGGAGGAGGTAGACAGGGGGAGGTAGACAGGGAGAGGGAGAGGTAGACAGGGAGATGGGTCGGTAGACGGGAGAGAGAGAGGTAGACAGGGGGAGGTAGACAGGGAGATGGGGAGGTAGACAGGGAGAGGGGGAGGTAGACGGGGGGATGGGGAGGCAGACAGAGAAGGAGAGGTAGACAGGGTGATGGGGAGGTAGACAGGGAGAGGAGGTAGACGGGAGAGGGAGAGGGGGAGATAGACAGGGAGAGGGAGAGGTAGACGGGAGAGGGAGAGGTAGACGGGAGAGGGAGAGGTAGACGGGAGAGGGAGAGGTAGACAGGAGAGGGCGGAGGTAGAAGCATAGAGATTGAAGTAGAAAGGTAGAGGTGGAGGTAGAGGGGAGGGTAGAGGTGGAGGTAGAGGGGAGGGTAGAGGGGGAGGTAGAAGGATAGAGAGGGAGGTAGAAGGGAAGGTAGAAGGGTAGAGGGGGAGGTAGAAGGGTAGAGAGGGAGATAGAAGGGAAGGTAGAAGGGTATAGGGGGAGGTAGAAGGGTAGAGGGGGAGGTAGAAGGGAAGGTAGAAGGGTATAGGGGGAGGTAGAAGGGTAGAGGGGAAGGTAGAAGGGTAGAGGGGGAGGTAGAAGGGAAGGTAGAAGGGTAGAGGGGGAGGTAGAAGGATAGAGAGGGAGGTAGAAGGGAAGGTAGAAGGGTAGAGGGGGAGGTAGAAGGGTAGAGAGGGAGATAGAAGGGAAGGTAGAAGGGTATAGGGGGAGGTAGAAGGGTAGAGGGGGAGGTAGAAGGGAAGGTAGAAGGGTATAGGGGGAGGTAGAAGGGTAGAGGGGAAGGTAGAAGGGTAGAGGGGGAGGTAGAAGGGAAGGTAGGAGGGTATAGGGGGCGGTAGAAGGGTAGAGGGGGAGGTAGAAGGGAAGGTAGAAGGGTATAGGGGAATGTAGAAGGGTAGAGGGGGAGGTAGAGGGGAAGGTAGAAGGGTGGATGGGGAATGTAGAAGCGTAGAGAGGGAGGTAGAAGGGGAGAGGGGATGTAGATGGGGAAGGTAGAAGCGTAGAGAGGGAGGTAGAAGGGGAGAGGGGGAGGTAGATGGGAAGGTAGAATCGTAGAGAGGGAGGTAGAAGGGGAGAGGGGATGTAGATGGGGAAGGTAGAAGCGGAGAGGGGGAGGTTGAAGGGTAGAGGGAGAGGTAGAAGGGGGAGGTAGAAGCATAGAGGTGGAAGTAGAAGGTTAGAGGAAGAGATAGACAGGGGAGGTAGAGGGGGATGTAGACATGGAGAGGGGGAGGTAGACGGAGAGAGGGGGAGGGAAACGGGAGAGGGAGAGGTAGACAGGGAGAGGGGGAGGTAGACAGGGAGATGGGGAGGCAGACGGAGAGGGAGAGGTAGACAGGGAGATGGGGAGGTAGACAGGGAGAGGGGGAGGTAGACAGGGAGAGGATGAGGTAGACAGGGGGAGGTAGACAGGGAGAGGGAGAGGTAGACAGGGAGATGGGGAGGTAGATGGGAGAGGGAGAGGTAGGCAGGGAGATGGGTCGGTAGACGGGAGAGAGAGAGGTAGACAGGGGGAGGTAGACAGGGAGATGGGGAGGTAGACAGGGAGAGGGGGAGGTAGAAGGGGAGAGGGGGAGGTAGAGGGGAAGGTAGAAGGGTAGAGAGGGAGGTAGAAGGGGAGAGGGGGAGGTAGAAGGGAAGGTAGGAGGGTATAGGGGGCGGTAGAAGGGTAGAGGGGGAGGTAGAAGGGAAGGTAGAAGGGTATAGGGGAATGTAGAAGGGTAGAGGGGGAGGTAGAAGGGTGGATGGGGAATGTAGAAGCGTAGAGAGGGAGGTAGAAGGGGAGAGGGGATGTAGATGGGGAAGGTAGAAGCGTAGAGAGGGAGGTAGAAGGGGAGAGGGGGAGGTAGATGGGAAGGTAGAATCGTAGAGAGGGAGGTAGAAGGGGAGAGGGGATGTAGATGGGGAAGGTAGAAGCGGAGAGGGGGAGGTTGAAGGGTAGAGGGAGAGGTAGAAGGGGGAGGTAGAAGCATAGAGGTGGAAGTAGAAGGGTAGAGGAAGAGATAGACAGGGGAGGTAGAGGGGGATGTAGACATGGAGAGGGGGAGGTAGACGGAGAGAGGGGGAGGGAAACGGGAGAGGGAGAGGTAGACAGGGAGAGGGGGAGGTAGACAGGGAGATGGGGAGGCAGACGGAGAGGGAGAGGTAGACAGGGAGATGGGGAGGTAGACAGGGAGAGGGGGAGGTAGACAGGGAGAGGAGGAGGTAGACAGGGGGAGGTAGACAGGGAGAGGTAGAGGTAGACAGGGAGATGGGGAGGTAGATGGGAGAGGGAGAGGTAGGCAGGGAGATGGGTCGGTAGACGGGAGAGAGAGAGGTAGACAGGGAGAGGGGGAGGTAGACGGGGAGAGGGAGAGGTAGACGGGAGAGGGAGAGGTAGACGGGAGAGGGAGAGGTAGACGGGAGAGAGAGAGATAGACAGGGAGATGGGGAGGTAGACAGGGAGAGGGGGAGGTAGACGGGAGAGGGAGAGGTAGACAGGGAGAGGGAGAGGTAGACAGGGGGATGGGGAGGTAGACAGGGAGAGGGGGAGGTAGACGGGAGAGGGAGAGGTAGACAGGGAGAGGGGGAGGTAGACAGGGAGAGGGAGAGGTAGACAGGCAGATGGGGAGGTAGACGGGAGAGGGAGAGGTAGACGGGAGAGGGAGAGGTAGACAGGGAGATGGGGAGGCAGACGGAGAGGGAGAGGTAGACGGAGAGGTAGACGGAGAGGGAGAGGTAGATAGGGAGGTAGACAGGGAGAGGGGAGGTAGACAGGGAGAGCAGGAATATAGACACAGCTAGAACACAGCAGAGCCAGCAGTCACAGAGGGAGAGATGAGGAAAGAGGGAGAGACGGAAGGTAGAGAGCGTATAAAGAGGGAGATAGAGGGTAGAGGAAGAGAGGGCCAGGGGGAGATTTGGGCCAGTGGTTGTCATGCTAAGGTAATCTACAAATACTACTGAGTCACATAAACACTATCACAGAGAAAATAATAATAGTGCAGTCTGACAGTGTTGTTTTTAGTTCAATGTCCAGAGAGACACAATATTTTAAATGAGATGAATAAACACATTCTGTGTTTTCTATTTCAAGACAGATTTACCTGTCTAAACACTGCATGGGTAAATAGCAAGGCAAACATGTTGGTTCAGCCATAATTCCCCAAACGCTTTCGGTATCTGTTTCCACTGAAGGATGTGCTTCTCTCCAGATCTTCGAGTTGTTGTACACTGCCATCTAGTTGTCACAGATGAATGTGTAATTACAACGTAACAAACTGACTGGCTACATGGTGCATATACATGTTATAAAATGTTATTTCATTTTTTAAATTCCTCCCATATCGATTATTTTATAGCGTGGAAAGGGTCGAGAAAATAAATGATGTATATCTCTGCACAAATTATTGTAAGAATTATGGCCAGTACAAAACCACATTTGCTTAGAGATACCGTAGAGAATGGTTGTCAACCAGGTAGCATTAACATCACACAAAACAGTTAGCCAGCTATTACTAAGGATTAGGAACAGGCAGAACAATAAAATCAATTTGTCGACAGGTCTTTGCGAAGTTGCGTTTCCGTTTTTCACGTTTTCATTAATATGTCCATCCTGCGCTTCCGTAGTTAGCTACTGTCACATGAATGTTTTGTTGCGAAAGCTCAGCTTGACAGTTTCATGTCAAATTTCACGGGTCTTGGTTTGCCAGCTGGATCTCAAGTGGCAGATTTCCCTACTAAATAACAACGAGATATCCCCGACAGCTATTTTAAAGGCGTCAAGACGACCGTGATCTGGAAACGTCTCACGCCAAATGATTGTTAAGGCAAGATATAATCACATTCTCTGCTTGCTAACCTGAATTAGCTTGTCAGAATTGTTTACATGCAGGGGTCAGCTGTTTGTCATCAACAGCAGCAATTGCATATTGTGCCATGGTGCAACTTCTGACATCTGTCGTCTCCTTGTCATCAGAATCTCCTGCATAGCCATTAGCCAGTCATGCTGCGATGGATACTCGGTGGTCGGGAAGCACAGGGGTCTGTCGAGGTAATAGCTGGCTAACTGTTTTGTGTGATGTTAATGCTATAGTTACCTGGTTGTGTTCTTGTACTGGCTATAATTCTTACTATAATTTGTGCAGAGATATACATCATTCATTTTCTCGACCCTTTCCATGCTTTTCTCACTATTACTTACCTTCTCTTATGTGATTGAATTCACTGAGTGGCTTTTCAACCTGCTGTCTCTCGTCTCATTTTTATCCCTTATGTGTGCAGAAAAACCCTGTGCTATTCATTGGGGAGGAACAGCCCAAAAACTGGTTCACTGAACTGCAGGTGCTAAAAGGACATTTTGACATTGTTCGATTTCTGGTGCAGATTGATGACTTCAGGTAAGCACCTCTCCTCTCTCTCTCTCTCTCTCCCCCTCTCTCTCTCTACCATCTGCTGGACTCTATCTCTCAGTGTGATTGACAGCAGATCCTCTCCAAAGCAAACTTACAGAGCGTGACAAGAGCTTAATCATCACCACTGCTGGACTGTGTGTGTGTGTTTGATCTTCTCCTCAACAAATCTTTACTGGGTTGTGTGTATTTTATACTGTATGTGTGCGGTTACTCTATAGTTTACCCCTTTTCTTAACCCCCGCCTCCTACACACCTGCTACCCCACCTGCTCTTCCACCCCCCACTGACCACTGAATACATAGTTAACAGCCTTCACAGGTAATGCATTGCTTGGTGGAAGCATGCTGCGTGCTACTATGGTACAGTGGGTTTGCATAAGTGGTCTCATAAGTGCTTTCTAGCTGATCTGAGCGGTGTGTGTGTGTGTGTGTGTGTGTGTGTGTGTGTGTGTGTGTGTGTGGAGTTGGGTGGGTCCGGCAGAGCTTCACGCCTCGTCTACCTCAGTAATGACCCCCTCCTCTGGGCCTCGTCCTCTCCAGACAGGCCAGCAGCCGAGGGCAGGGGCCGGAACATTCTCACCAGATTGCTTTTCAAGTCCCAAAATGTATCCTTTTCCAGCCCTCGTTTGCTGGAAAGACAGTTCCTTTTCTCTTCTTTCTTCTATCTCATCCTTTACTCTTTCTGATCCTCTCATCCTGTAGGTTGGTTGTAGATGGGTAGGGGTCAGAGGTCAGGGAAAGGAGCTAAGCCTGAGGACAGGTGTTTTTAAGATCCCAGGGGAGTTAGTGGATTTTGTGGACAGTAGCTTACTCTCTGTTTCACTGAAACACATCCTTCTGGTTCAGTCATTTGGAGTTGATACATGTTTTTTCTCATTCATACCTGAAGAGTATTGGGTAATTATCACCATCATGCTTTGTTTTTAGCTGTGCTTTTAGGTGAGTAGCAGGACTGTAAGCAGGACCAGTGTTTTGTCATGTCATAAGTAGACATTGTTGTTTCCCAGGTTTGCGTCTGCAGGAGACGATGGTCTGGTGTTGGTGTGGAACGTTGAGGTGAGCCATTTGTCTGGGAGGGGAGATCAAGGGGGGTTGTAGGAACATATAAACATCCAACGGCTTTGAGCAAAAGCTGGGTAGACGGAGGGCATGTTGTCCGGTCCTCTGGCAGTCTCTATGGGGGTGCCACAGGGTTCAATTCTCGGGCCGACTCTTTTCTCTGTATATATCAATGATGTTGCTCTTGTTGCGGGCGATTCCCTGATCCACCTCTACGCAGACGACACCATTCTGTATACTTCTGGCCCTTCCTTGGATACTGTGCTATCTAACCTCCATACGAGCTTCAATGCCATACAACACTCCTTCCGTGGCCTCCAACTGCTCTTAAACGCTAGTAAAACCAAATGCATGCTTTTCAACCGTTCGCTGCCTGCACCCGCACACCCGACTAGCATCACCACCCTGGATGGTTCCGACCTAGAATATGTGGACATCTATAAGTACCTAGGTGTCTGGCTAGACTGTAAACTCTCCTTCCAGACTCATATCAAACATCTCCAATCCAAAATCAAATCTAGAATTGGCTTTCTATTTCGCAACAAAGCCTCCTTCACTCACGCCGCCAAACTTACCCTAGTAAAACTGACTATCCTACCGATCCTCGACTTCGGCGATGTCATCTACAAAATGGCTTCCAATACTATACTCAGCAAACTGGATGCAGTTTATCACAGTGCCATCCGCTTTGTTACTAAAGCACCTTATACCACCCACCACTGCGACCTGTATGCTCTAGTCGGCTGGCCCTCGCTACATATTCGTCGCCAGACCCACTGGCTTCAGGTCATCTACAAGTCCATGCTAGGTAAAGCTCTGCCTTATCTCAGTTCACTGGTCACGATGGCAACACCCACCCGTAGCATGCGCTCCAGCAGGTGTATATCACTGATCATCCCTAAAGCCAACACCTCATTTGGCCGCCTTTCCTTCCAGTTCTCTGCTGTCTGTGACTGGAACAAATTGCAAAAATCGTTGAAGTTGGAGACTTTTATCTCCCTCACCAACTTTAAACATCTGCTGAGCAGCTAACCGATCGCTGCAGCTGTACATAGTCCATCGGTAAATAGCCCACCCAATTTACCTACCTCATCCCCATACTGTTTTTATTGATTTACTTTTCTGCTCTTTTGCACACCAGTATCTCTACCTGCACATGACCATCTGATCATTTATCACTCCAGTGTTAATCTGCTAAATTGTAATTATTCGCCTACCTCCTCATGCCTTTTGCACACAATGTATATAGACTCTCCTTTTTTTCTACTGTGTTATTGACTTGTTAATTGTTTACTCCATGTGTAACTCTGTGTTGTCTGTTCACACTGCTATGCTTTATCTTGGCCAGGTCGCAGTTGCAAATGAAAACTTGTTCTCAACTAGCCTACCTGGTTAAATAAAGGTGAAATAAAAAAATAAAAAAAATAAACATTTGAAACGATAAAGCAAGAATAAAGGGTAGTAGTGTTTTAGTAACACCAATAGGTGGCAGTGTTGTGAATATATTTTGAATAATACGAATTGTTGTGTGTGTGTTTGTGTGTTCTCAGACAGGAGAGAGGCTGCTGGAACTAAGGGGTCACTCCCAGCAGATAACGGCCATGACAGCCTACACACACACCAGTGGAGAGAACACACACACCTCCCTCATCACAGCTTCCTCGGACCGCACCCTCAGTGTATCCTTACACACACACACACACACACACACACACACACACATAGAACCCTGTTGTTGTGTTTCCTGAGTGTTGTGGTTCAGCTGTGGGACCCAGAGACAGGCAACAGGGTTCAGACCGTCTCAGACCTCCAGTCCTCTGTCAAGGTATGTTCATCTGCTTTTCATCTGTTGGCAACACTTGCAACTCGTTACCATATGTTACCTAGTGCTGTGTGCTTTTTCAAGTTTCAAGTTTTTATTGTCATGTGCACAGTGAAGTACAGTGAAATGCCTTTCTTGCTCTTTCGCAACAATGCAGTAGTACATATTAGTAGTACTATAAAACTGTCAAGTAGAACTAAAACACACAAGAAATAGAAATAAGAAGAACATGAAAAGTAAGCAAGCTATATACAGGGTCAGTGCCCATACCATATTTACAATGTGCAGGGATCCTGGATCGATAGAGGTAGATATGTATAAGGGCATGTAACTAGGCATCAGGATATATGATAAACAAGAGTAGCAGCAGTGATGATTGCATATGAGTGTGTGAGCAAATGAAGTGTGTGAGTGTATTGGAGCATGACTGTGTTGAATGTACATAGAGAAAATGCAAAAGGCCAATGTAGATAGTCCGTGTAGCCATTTTGTTAGCTGTTTAGCACTCTTATGGCTTGGGGATAGAAGCTATCTTTGTTACCGAGTCCCAATTAAAGTAATTTTTTATATTTTACCGTTATTTAACTAGGCAAGTCAGTTAAGAACAAATTATTATTTTCAATGACGGCCTAGGAACGGTGGGTTAACTGCCTTGTTCAGATCGACAGATGTCAGCTCTGGGATTTGATCTTGCAACCTTTCGGTTACTAGTCCAACGCTCTAACCACTAGGCTACCTGCCGCTCTAACCACTAGGCTACCTGCCGCTCTAACCACTAGGCGACCCTGCAGCTCTAACCACTAGGCTACCCTGCCGCTCTGACCACTAGGCTACCCTGCCGCTCTGACCACTAGGCTACCCTGCCGCTCTGACCACTAGGCTACCCTGTCGCTCTGACCACTAGGCTACCCTGTCGCTCTGACCACTAGGCTACCCTGCCGCTCTGACCACTAGGCTACCCTGCCGCTCTGACCACTAGGCTACCCTGCCGCTCTAACCACTAGGCTACCCTGCCGCTCTGACCACTAGGCTACCCTGCCGCTCTGACCACTAGGCTACCCTGCCGCTCTGACCACTAGGCTACCCTGCCGCTCTGACCACTAGGCTACCCTGCCGCTCTGACCACTAGGCTACCCTGCCGCTCTGACCACTAGGCTACCCTGCCGCTCTGACCACTAGGCTACCCTGCCGCTCTGACCACTAGGCTACCCTGCCGCTCTGACCACTAGGCTACCCTGCCGCTCTAACCACTAGGCTACCCTGCCGCTCTAACCACTAGGCTACCCTGCCGCTCTAACCACTAGGCTACCCTGCCGCTCTAACCTCTAGGCTACCCTGCCGCTCTAACCACTAGGCTACCCTGCCACTCTGACCACTAGGCTACCCTGCCGCTCTAACCTCTAGGCTACCCTGCCGCTCTAACCACTAGGCTACCCTGCCGCTCTAACCTCTAGGCTACCCTGCCGCTCTAACCACTAGGCTACCCTGCCGCTCTGACCACTAGGCTACCCTGCCGCTCTAACCACTAGGCTACCCTGCCGCTCTAACCTTTAGGCTACCCTGCCGCTCTGACCACTAGGCTACCCTGCCGCTCTGACCACTAGGCTACCCTGCCGCTCTGACCACTAGGCTACCCTGCCGCTCTAACCTCTAGGCTACCCTGCCGCTCTAACCTCTAGGCTACCCTGCCGCTCTAACCTCTAGGCTACCCTGCCGCTCTGACCACTAGGCTACCCTGCCGCTCTGACCACTAGGCTACCCTGCCGCTCTGACCACTAGGCTACCCTGCCGCTCTGACCACTAGGCTACCCTGCCGCTCTGACCACTAGGCTACCCTGCCGCTCTGACCACTAGGCTACCCTGCCGCTCTGACCACTAGGCTACCCTGCCGCTCTGACCACTAGGCTACCCTGCCGCTCTGACCACTAGGCTACCCTGCCGCTCTGACCACTAGGCTACCCTGCCGCTCTGACCACTAGGCTACCCTGCCGCTCTGACCACTAGGCTACCCTGCCGCTCTGACCACTAGGCTACCCTGCCGCTCTAACCTCTAGGCTACCCTGCCGCTCTAACCTCTAGGCTACCCTGCCGCTCTAACCTCTAGGCTACCCTGCCGCTCTGACCACTAGGCTACCCTGCCGCTCTGACCACTAGGCTACCCTGCCGCTCTGACCACTAGGCTACCCTGCCGCTCTGACCACTAGGCTACCCTGCCGCTCTAACCACTAGGCTACCCTGCCGCTCTAACCTTTAGGCTACCCTGCCGCTCTGACCACTAGGCTACCCTGCCGCTCTAACCACTAGGCTACCCTGCCGCTCTAACCACTAGGCTACCCTGCCGCTCTAACCTTTAGGCTACCCGCCGCCCTGCGTAATGTCTTATGTAATTACCTTTAACATGTAGTGTCTAAAATATCTGTTCATTTCAGTCATTTCAATAGAAAGTGATGAATGTTTTGTTGCTTAAATATTTTTGTATTGAACACATACAAGAAAGAAAACAAGATATACAGAACAAGTAAACAGAAAGCAGAGGGCAGATGCCACCCCCCATCATTTGGTAGAGGGAACTTTGTTCCTTTTCCAAAACAACAAGATATCTTTTTGTTGCCGAAATGAGACTAAGAGATGAGTTGTTTTGGGGGCTTGGTTAATCATTTTAGGGTTTCTGACACTCCCAGGATGATCAGAAGTGGGTCTGAGTCAATTAAAGACTCCAGAACCTCAGAGAGGATCCTACAAATTCCACACCAATAACCATGCAGGTTAGAGCATAGGGCACAGCAGTGGAGTAGTGTGACATTTATCACACAGGGGAGGTATCAGGAAATATCCTATGCAGTTTAGTTTTGGAATAGTGTAATCTGTGTAAGATCTTGAATTGTGTAAGACAATGTCTGGAGTTAATGGAGCAGGTGTGGATATACTTCCAGCTCTCTTCCCAGCCTGCTCCAGCAATGTCAGTCCCTAGCTCTTCCTCCCATTTAGCCTTAATGGCATCTGTAGAAGGTGTGCTAACAGATTGAAAAGCGTCATTTAGACGAGATATCAGTTTGTCTGAGGTGGGACACATTTTCATGGATCCGGCGAACATGGAAGGTTTAGCATTTCCAAATGTAGGAAGATGTTTTCTAACAAAGTCTCTAATCTGTAGGGGTCTGAAAAAGTTACTTCTGGGAAGATTATAGGTTTCCCTCAGCAAATCAAAGGAGGCAAAGGTCCCTTCTATATAAAAATCCTCTATGGTATTGATCCCTAATTCTCCCGATCGCGCAAAGGTGTTATCAAGGTTAGAGGGGACAAAGTACTTATTCTTCGCAGTAGGGAGCAGAATGATATTGGTATAAGGTCAAAATGGAACTTAGTTTGCTTCAGATACGGACTGTGCTATGTATAATAGGATTGTTACCATAAAGTGACATCTCCAAATTGACGGGACAAAATCACAGCGTCAATAGAAGAAGGGCGGCTATCCTCACGCTCCATGCTAAGCCAGCTGCGTCATCCAGACAACCATAAGAGCACAGAGGTTAGCGGACCAATAGTAAAATACACTGCTTAAAAAAATAAAGGGAACACTTAAACAACACAATGTAACGCCAAGTCAATCATACTTCTGTGAAATCAAACTGTCCACTTAGGAAGCAACACTGATTGACAATAAATTTCACATGCTGTTGTGCAAATGGAATAGACAACAGGTGGAAATGAGAGGCAATTAGCAAGACACCCCCAATAAAGGAGTGGTTCTGCAGGTGGTGACTACAGACCACTTCTCAGTTCTTATGCTTCCTGGCTGATGTTTTGGTCACTTTTGAATGCTGGTGGTGCTTTCACTCTAGTGGTAGCATGAGACGGAGTCTACAACCCACACAAGTGGCTCAGGTAGTGCAGCTCATCCAGGATGGCACATCAATGCGAGCTGTGGCAAGAAGGTTTGCTCTGTCTGTCAGCGTAGTATCCAGAGCATGGAGGCGCTACCAGGAGACAGGCCAGTACATCAGGAGACGTGGAGGAGGCCGTAGGAGGGCAACAACCCAGCAGCAGGACCGCTACCTCCGCCTTTGTGCAAGGAGGAGCAGGAGGAGCACTGCCAGAGCCCTGCAAAATGACCTCCAGCAGGCAACAAATGTTCATGTGTCTGCTAAAACTGTCAGAAACAGACTCCATGAGGGTGGTATGAGGGCCCGACGTCCACAGGTGGGGGTTGTGCTTACAGCCCAATGCCGTGCAGGACGTTTGGCATTTGCCAGAGAACACCAAGATTGGCAAATTCGCCACTGGCGCCCTGTGCTCTTCTCAGATGAAAGCAGGTTCACACTGAGCACATGTGACAGACGTGACAGTCTGAAGACGCCGTGGAGAATGTTCTGTTGCCTGCAACATCCTCCAGCATGACCGGTTTGGCGGTGGGTCAGTCATGGTGTGGGGTGGCATTTCTTTGGGGGGCCGCACAGCCCTCCATGTGCTCGCCAGAGGTAGCCTGACTGCCGTTAGGTACCGAGATGAGATCCTCAGACCCCTTGTGAGACCATATGCTGGTGCGGTTGGCCCCTCCTAATGCAAGACAATGCTAGACCTCATGTGGCTGGAGTGTGTCAGCAGTTCCTGCAAGAGGAAGGCATTGAGCACATTTGGGACATCATGTCTCGCTCCATCCACCAACGCCACGTTGCACCACAGACTGTCCAGGAGTTGGCAGATGCTTTAGTCCAGGTCTGGGAGGAGATCCCTCAGGAGACCATCCGCCACCTCATCAGGAGCATGCCCAGGCGTTGTAGGGAGGTCATACAGGCACGTGGAGGCATTACATCAAAGTTGGATCAGCCTGTAGTGTGGTTTTCCACTTTAATTTTGAGTGTGACTCCAAATCCAGACCTCCATGGGTTGATAATTTGATTTCCATTGATACTTTTTGTGTGATTTTGTTGTCAACACATTCAACTATGTAAAGAAAAAAGTATTTAATAAAAATATTTCATTCATTCAGATCTAGGATGTGTTATTTTAGTGTTCCCTTTATTTTTTTGAGCAGTGTATAACATTTGGGGTAGACAATCCTTCCATCTTGGACTTCCAGAGGTGTTTTTACCACTCCTGTGTGTTTTATAATCCCAGATGAATGGATTGATAATTGAGTCCAGTTGTTTATGAAAGGATTTAGGTATGAATACCGGGATGTTCTGGAATAGGTAAAGCAGTTGCGGGAGGAAGACCATTTTAATGGCATTAATTCTTCTGAGCAGGGAAATTCAATTGGAAGAGTTCTCCAAAATTGTACGTTTGCAGTTGTCTAAAAAAACAACACTATTTTGCTCAAAAAATATTTTTCTACTCTTAAGTGTGTACATTGCTGTATTTATATGTGGGATATTATTTTTCAACAAGCGAAGTTCATTGAGTGTGCGTCTTTAAATGTTAATTTGGGAGGGGGTTGCTAGGGGCAACAGTGCTGTTCCATATCTTTCCCTCACCTGTTTTCACCACCTAGCATACTGTTTCTATAAATACAGTCAGTTCAGGTTATATTTAGACATACTGTCTTTTTATGTCTGTGAACTCCACTATTAATTCAAATATTTGCAATTTTATTTTTTATTTTATTTCACCTTTATTTAACTAGGTAGGATAGTTGAGAACAAGTTCTCATTGACACTGCGACCTGGCCAAGATAAAACAAAGCAGTGCGACACAAACAACACAGTGTTACACATGGAATAAACAAACGTACAGTCAATAACACAATAGAAAAAACAAAGTCTATATACAGTGTGTGCAAATGGCGTGAGGAGGGAAGGTAATAAATAGGCCATAGTAGCGACGTAATTATAATTGAGCAAATTAACACTGGAGTGATAGATGTGCAGATGATGATGTGCAAGTAGAAATACTGGTGTGCAATAATGTAAATAAAAACAATATGGGGATGAGGTGGATAGATTGGTAGGCTATTTAGGTAAAAGGTGACTGGGGGTGGGGTTTATGCAACAATGGTAGAATGGTAATTAGTCTCCATAGGTTGATAATGACTGATACCCTTCTCCAAGTGATTCTATTGTTTAGGTGGAGATATAAGTGTGTGTGTGGGTGTGGGTGGGTGGTTGGGTACGTGTGTACTCTTATCGTTCTATCTCTGTTAGTGTCTGCTGGTGTTGGAGCGGTTATGTGTGTGGGTGTCGGGAGGAAATGAGTTGTGTGTGTGGAACAGAGACTTCCAGCTGCAGTGTCAGAGCCAGCACCACGACGACACAGGTAATAACACAGAGATCATGTTAGGATACATTCATTCATAATGCACTATTCACACATTAACCTCATGGTACACAGAGAAACCAGGATTACGGTTCAGTTGCCACAAAAGGGAGCAAACATTTTTAAAGGGAGGGAGTACTGTCTGATCTTGTCCATTTAGCACCACCTTTTCACTCCATTTGATAAAAGGCTTACTGTCGTTTGGGCTTATTTATGTATTTTAATCTCATATATGAAGGGATTCAATGTTAAGTCTTGTGTCTCAAGGAATCAGTGCCACGGTGGAGTTGCCTAAGAACTGTATAGCAGCAGCTATGGACAAAGATATAGGTGAGTTGTAATAGTAACCATGGTTGTAGTCCTGTATTCTTTATGAACCTTTGTGTTGTCCATGTATCTCTTCTGAACCAAGGTAAACACCCTCTCCCTCCCTCTGTGTAGTGATTTTCAGGCTGACCATGTCCACAGGGTCCCGGTTGTCTGTAGCAGAGGTCAGACGTCTATCTGACCACCAGGACAGCATCCACGCTCTCATCAACATCAATGGTCAGCCTTTATCTCTTCATCATCTCACATGTACATTTGACATGTTAGTCATTCAGCAGATGCTCTCATCCAGAGCCCCTTAGTGCAATAATTTCAAGATAGCAAGGTGAGACAACCAAGTATCACCGTCGTAGTAAGTACATTTTCCTCAATAAAGAAGTTATATGGATATGACCTAGCAGGTCTGATAGAGAGATCACTTTGCTGATGTCAAATACACTGAGTGTATTTGACATCAGTAAGGACACCTTCCTAATATTGAGTTGCACCCCTCTTCCTCCCTCTTGCCTTCAGAACAACCTCAATTCATCGGGGTATGGTCTCTACAAAGTGTTCCACAGGGATGCTGGCCCATTTTGACTCCAAAACTTCCCACAGTTGTGTCAAGTTGGCTGGATGTCCTTTGCGTGGAGGACCATTCTTGATACACACATGAAACTGTTGAGCGTGACAAATACACAATCAAAGTGGTGTTCTTGGCACCTACTACCATACCCTGTTCAAAGGCACTTAAATATTTTGTCTTGGTCATTCACCCTCTGAATGGCACACATACACAATCCATGTCTCAAGGCTTAGAAATCCTTCTTTAACCTGTCTCCTCCCCTTCATCTACACTGATTGAAGAGACATCAATAAGGGATCATAGCTTTCTCCTGGATTCACCTGGTCAGTCGTCAGTATGTTTTGGAAAGAGCAGGTGTCCTTAATGCTTTGTACACTCAGTGTATATTTCAGGTTGACTTGGTTTAACTTAAACTGAAGCTAAACTTTGACCGGGCAGTCTGGGATTTGAATTTCTGAGGTTCTACTTCACAAATTCTAACTCTATGGTATCTTCCTCCTTCCCCTCTTCCTCCTACTCTTCCTACTTGTCCTCTACCTCTTCCTTTTCAGATGGCCTATTTGCCAGTGGGTCCCATGTTGGCGAGCTGATCCTGTGGGACGCTGTTGATTGGACGATTATGGCCTATGAGCACATCCTGTGGGAGGAGTCTCAGACCGACACCCAGGCTGAGATCCGATTGGCCGCTCCGAAACCCAGTGAGATGTCCATCCAACAGCTGACATCCGATGGAGAGGTGAGTACCCAAAGTGTTTTGACATGGTGAGATTATTTTAGGTTGAAAGTTAGTGTTGTTAATCAAGTCAAGTCAACTGGTATTTAAGGTGCATTATCACAAGGTCTCATCAATACACTACAAATGAATGATCTTTTATCACCTCTTCCTCCCTAGCTGATGGTGGCTGCAGTGGGCAGTGGTCTGTATGTGTACAGCGTCATCACTAAGAGTGTTGTGGCCTACAGGAAGACAGCCCACGACTCCAACGTACTACACACCATGCTGCTGCCTGATGGGTAATCAAATCACACCTGCTCTTATTAAGAGACCCACTGTTTGCTGTTCCCAAGCTCTTTATCTCAGCCACAACAATGTTATCAAACATAATGGTCTTTATCAGGTTTCACACGTTACCTGTGTTGTTCTCTCTTCTGTAAGGTACATGTGTGTCACACTGCAGTGTTTTTATAGATTTCTTATAGTGTGTGTGTGTTGCAGGGGGCTGATGTCGTGCTCCGAGGATGGCAGTGTGAGGATTTGGGAGATGCAGGACCTCCTGTTACCTGCAGAACCAGCCTCAGCAGGTGAGTCGTGTACACACACACACACACACACACACACACACACAGACCCAGCGGAGTCAGGGTAGTGGTGGGATCAAAGGAGGGCTAGACAGACTATGGCAGTGATGTCACTAGCCTAGGCTAGCGTCTATACTAATCCTACACAGCTGCCTTTGAAGTGGATTGGAGCGCTCTTCTGAGTCTGAGCTGTGGTCGTTTCTCTCTTTCCCTCGCTTTCTCGTTCTGTTCATCCATCACTTCACCACAGCTCAGAGCTCAGAGTCTGTCAGTGTGATGCCTCCTTCTTGAAGCACTGTCATCAGTCAGCGAACACACACACTCAGCCAAATCACATTTCCTGACTTGGTTTTTCTTTTTGCACATCCACTGTAATTTATAAGGAAGGGAAATATAATTTTGGTCTTTTGGGATTTTTATGGCCTTTTTTATTATTAAGATAAATGTTTTCATGTGAAAAAATGTGACAAGCCCCTCAGGGGCAGGCGGTCTACAGTCACGTCTTATTGGATGGTTGTGGAATGTTTCTCATCCCAGAGCTGTGCCCACTGCTTGACATCTCGTGGTGATGACGTCGTGGCTGATAGAGTCCATGTGCCAAACCTGTCTGGTTGCCGAGTCCATCTGAAAAGTCACAGAATCAGCTTTCTATTCAAATCTCTCTCTGTCTCTCTCTTCTCTCTCTCTCTCCATCCTCCAGGGTTCTTTGGGATGTGGACTTTCGGCAGGTCCAATAAGCAGGCGGGGCCTCCTGTGAAGAAGGTTCTTGAACTCCCCAGTCTCAGAACATTGGAACTGACGGGCGACCTGATTGGACACTCAGGGGCCGTGCAGGTATGATGTCACGTAATAATCAACTGACAACATTTAGACAAATATCCTATTGATACATGTTACCATTTCTGTGTATTTGTGCGTTTTTTCTTGCGTGTCCTCTCCAGATGTTTGTGAGTT
The DNA here is from genome assembly GCF_057628025.1 of Oncorhynchus mykiss. Classification (NCBI taxonomy): domain Eukaryota; kingdom Metazoa; phylum Chordata; class Actinopteri; order Salmoniformes; family Salmonidae; genus Oncorhynchus; species Oncorhynchus mykiss. The sequence continues at coordinate 23,592,590 of NC_143026.1, forward strand.
TTGGGGAGAAGGGTCTGGTAACATGTTCTACAGACCACCTGCTGATTGCATGGAAGAACAGAGAGAGAGAGTCTCACCTCCGCAGTCTCGCCCTCTTCAGGAAACTGGAGGAGAACGGGGGACTCTGACCACCCACCCCCACCTGTCAGTCACTAACACAATTATTTATGATTTTACAGAACACTTTCTACTGGAAGTTAAGGTTTTAAAGAGGGGTGGAATGTATTTGTTCCTAGGTGTTGTTATTTCACTGTCTCTGAGGTTCATGGATGTGTGTGTGTGTGTGTGTGTGTATATATATATATATATATATATATATATGACACATCCATATATATATATAATGTGTACAATGTGATGGATATTTCTTTACCATGTTTGTTGGTTTAGTGATTTTACAACGTGTGAAATTCTGTGTGTTTCAAGTCTTCAATTTTAATCTGATGTTCTTCTATATGCCTGTCTTCAAGTTGGTCACACATTTATTTGATCTGATGTTCTTCTATATGCCTGTCTTCAAGTTGGTCACACATTTATTTGATCTGATGTTCTTCTATATGCCTGTCTTCAAGTTGGTCACACATTTATTTGATCTGATGTTCTTCTATATGCCTGTCTTCAAGTTGGTCACACATTTATTTGATCTGATGTCTGTCTGGATATTTTAACTATTTTAACCCCACAGTTGCTTGTTTTTTTAAAGCCTAAAAATGTCACAAATTAAAGATACAACTGGTCACAAACACCATATTGCAGGATATGTATATTGTTTCTCACTAATACATTTAAAAAGTATTGACAAAGAGAACCAAAATCAGATTTCTTCTGACAGAGACCAGGAAAGACTAAAATCATAACCACTCAACTCTGGAGGATCCACCCAGAGCAGCTTTATAAACAACTAAAGCCTCAAACCATAAAATCCTTCCAAAATACATATACTTTACAGTTGCCTTTTCACGGCCAATAATGACAAAACAATGAATAATTACTTTAAAAAATAGAGCTTGTATACATTAACGCTTGTTGAGTTTCTATTGGTTGTTCTGAAGGAAACAGATTGGCACGTTCTCCATATCCATTGATGCCAGTCTCTGACCAATGACAGAGCCTGGTTAACATGACATCACAGTAGATGTCAGCCATGCTCTCACCTCAGCTGAAACGGTTTGTTTTGGGGGGAAAAGAGAGGAAAGGAGGTGAAGCATGAGGGTGACATCAGATCTGAACACATCTAACTGAACAACTGAAACAAAAGTTTAAAAAAAAACATTGTTCTATTAAAAATAGATGAAGCTCAATGGACAGTCCACGGGACACTACATAGTGGGTTGTTGAAGTCAGCAGTAGCTAGGTAGTTTCCAGTGTCGTATATCAGTGAAACTATGAAAGCCTTGACAGAGTGAGCAATGGGAAGAGGCTTTAAGGCATTTGTCTTACCATGTTCTGAAACTAGCATACAGTCATTGTCAAACACACTGTTCTCTCCATAATACCTGTAGTGTTCACCTGTCGAGGGTCAGTCTCAAATGACACCATGTTCCCCACAAAGAACACTTCATTTGTCACTATATGGGGAATAGGGTGCCATTTGGGACATTAATATACTGTGATACTCTGACCAACCAGAGAACGAGGAGTTGAGGAATGTGAGACATGAGCCAGGTTAAAATTCTAAAGTAAAATAGGTCTACTCTGGCTTAGTCTAGTGGCTTTGTTCAGCTACTCACTAACCCAAACAAACCACATGAAACCAAACAAATCATTTGAAGCTAAATCAACCACATGAAGCCAAACAAACCATTTGAAGCCAAACAAACCATTTGAAGCCAAACAAACCATTTGAAGCTAAACAAACCATTTGAAGCTGAACAAACCATTTGAAGCCAAACAAACCATTTGAAGCCAAACAAACCATTTGAAGCTAAACAAACCATTTGAAGCCAAACAAACCATTTGAAGCTGAAGGAACACTGTTTCAGAGGAGAGGAGCAAAGTAAGGCACCTTGAAGAAGATCACTGTTCCTTCGGTTAACTACGTTCCCCAGTTTAGTTTCTCTTGGTTGAATATACACACATGCAGGCATGCGCAAGCACTTTGAACTCAGAACTTACCACCCTTTCATAACACATCTGACCATAGCTGCAGATGTTTGGGGGGGGGTGTCATAGAATATTTTGGAGGGGCACGCGCTACAGACTACAAACACGCTACATATATCGGTCTGATAATATAGGACTAGTAAAGGCCCAGTGCACTACTTCTGTAATTGGTATTATTTTTTAAAAATAATATCAGATTTTTCAGGGGAGACACCAGCACCCTCAGCACACCTACTTCCAGCAGGCTATGCCTTTGACTACCTGTCTTGTATGTCTACTGTGTAGCTGCACAAGGACATTATTGGAACTGCATTTCCCACTGCCAACCAATGGAGGGAGACCGCTACACAGTAATGTGTTTTAGATGACAGGAAGGGGATGATAATGTCATTTTCAATCTTGTTTTAATAGCAGAGTCGGAGTTGAAAACCCAACAGAACCAAGCAGCAGTACAGGGTACTGGGAGCTGGCCTGATGGTCTCTTTTCCTAGAGAGGATCCAAAGACCGGGTCAATCTAAAACGTCCCCATAGAACGCACTACCATTCTGTACTGCACTTAAGGTAATAGGGTGCATTTAAGACGCAACTGTTTAAGCCCCAAAAGCTAAGTGTGCCAGTGTTTCTCACCACATACATCTCTGCCCCAAAAGTAGTGCACTACATAGGGAATAGTTTGAGCCAGAGCCATCCAAGTCTTTCATGCTGTGTCTCTCCCATGGTGGTTTCATCAGGCTGCTGTGAGGTGGCTCTGCTCAGACCACACTGCCATGCTACATCATAACGGACCAGCAACACGCTATGGGGACACAGGAGGGACAAAAAGCAGTTGGAAAATAAAATGTACTCCTACAGTCGTGGCCAAAAGTTTTGAGAATGACACAAATATTAATTTTCACAAAGTCTGCTGCCTCAGTGTCTTTAGATATTTATGTCAGATGTTACTATGGAACACTGAAGTATATTTATAAGCATTTCATAAGTATCAAAGGCTTTTATTGACAATTACATGAAGTTGGTGCAAATAGTCAATATTTGCAGTGTTGACCCTTCCTTTTCAAGACCTCTGCAATCCGCCCTGGCATGCTGTCAATTAACTTCTGGGCCACATCCTGACTGATGGCAGCCCATAATCAATGCTTGGAGTTTGTCAGAATTTGTGGGTTTTTGTTTGTCCACCCGCCTCTTGAGGGTTGACCACAAATTCTCAATGGGATTAAGGTCTGGGGAGTTTCCTGGCCATGGACCCAAAATATATCGATGTTTTGTTCCCCGAGCCACTTAGTTATCACTTTTGCCTTATGGCAAGGTACTCCATCATGCTGGAAAAGGCATTGTTTGTCACCAAAATGTTCCTGGATGTGTTGGTACCATTCTTTATTCATGGCTGTGTTCTTAGGCAAAATTGTGAGTGAGCCCACTCCCTTGGCTGAGAAGCAACCCCACACATGAATGGTCTCAGGATGCTTTACTGTTGGCGTGACACAGGACTGATGGTAGCGCTCACCTTGTCTTCTCCGGACAAGCTTATTTCCGGATGCTCCAAACAATCGGAAAGGGGATTCATCAGAGAAAATGACTTTACCCCAGTCCTCAGAAGTCCAATCCCTGTACATTTTGCAGAATATCAGTCTGTCCCTGATGTTTTTCCTGGAGAGAAGTGGCTTCTTTGCTGCCCTTCCTGACACCAGGCCATCCTCCAAAAGTATTTTGCGTACAGATGCACTCACACCTGCTTGCTGCCATTCCTGAGCAAGCTCTGTACTGGTGGTGCCCCGATCCCGCAGTTGAATCAACTTTAGGAGACGGTCCTGGCGCTTGCTGGACTTTCTTGGGCGCCCTGAAGCCTTCTTCACAACAACTGAACCGCTCTCCTTGAAGTTCTTGATGATCTGATAAATGGTTGATTTAGGTGCAATCTTACTGGCAGCAATATCCTTGCCTGTGAAGCCCTTTTTGTGCAAAGTAATGATGACGGCACGTGTTTCCTTGCATGTAACCATGGTTGACAGAGGAAGAACAATGATTCCAAGCACCACCGTCCTTTTGAAGCTTCCAGTCTGTTATTTGAACTCAATCAGCATGACAGAGTGATCTCCAGCCTTGTCCTCATCAACACTCATACCTGTGTTAATGAGAGAATCACTGACATGATGTCAGCTGGTCCTTTTGTGGCAGGGCTGAAATGCAGTGGAAATGTTTTTTGGGGATTCAGTTCATTTGCATGGCAAAGAGTGACTTTGCAATGAATTGCAATTAATCTGATCACTCTTCATAACATTCTGGAGTATATGCATATTGCCATCATACAAACTGAGGCAGCAGACTTTGTGAAAATGTATATTTGTGTCATTCTCAAAACTTTTGGCCACGACTGTACAACTGCACTGCACACCAGTTAGAAATCAATGGGTTGGTTGTGCTTGGAATATTAACTTGCTTAGCCACTGCTCTCATGTTGCGATACTATAATTTGTTTCCTTCATATTTGGAGATTACAATTATCTACAGTATGTGTCCACATCAATGTGCCTAGTTAAATAAAGGTTAAATTAAATAAATAAATAAAACATGTGCCTTTGATATTTAAATGGATGTACTGGAACTTCATGACCTTTTTTAAGTAATGAATTATGATTAGCTTCAATGCAAGCTGTCATAAATATTACACTTGGCCTACTGTAGGTCAGATAATTCACTTCTTATTTGGTTTATAATTGAAGATCAACAGTACTTAATATAGTGCTATTTTTCTCCCACTTGTCGCTAATAGTGTTGTAATTCTGTTCTAATACTGTTCCCACTAAGCCCCAGTGTTGACAGGATAGTTCTCTTTTAAGAGCCATGTGAGCAGAGTTCCAGAGGGGGCTGAGTGAGCGCTGGTTCTAGCCCCAGAGGGGAGCCTGATGGTGAGCTAGCTGCATGTGAGGCATGGCTCTCTGCACAGAGCTCTGGTTCTCCCCCATAGAGAGAGATATTACAGCAGTCAGTTCAGCTGGGCTCTGCTCTGTAAACCTCCTAGGTATGGAGCGAACACAGACCTCTGACTGCACTGGGGCTGCTGCCAAACACACACAAACACGCGCGCACACGCACACACACACACCTCTGTATGATTCTCCCTGACAGGGCTTATCAGAGCTCAATATTCCTTAATACTTTCAGCTGGCGAGAGAACAAGGTAAGCGGAGTTACAATTTACAGTTTGTTTAGTTGGAAGAGCGAGTACAGTGTGCATGTGCTGGAGTGGACTGATTTCTCTCTACATGCTTTAGTTCTGTAATCATTCCGTGATCTCTCCTCTTTTAGCTGTAGAAGTCACAGTATAATGAAGCTTTGGTACCCATCTCAGCAGTACTACATACTACAGTAGAGAGACAGAAAGGTACAGTATGAGAAGAAACAGCAGACTCTTGTCTGAGAGAAGAGAGCAGAAAAACAGACAGGAAAAATAAAAGATTTTGAGAAAGTGACTTTGAGCTGCTAAAGTGCAGTTGGTTGGTTTGTAGCATGTTGGTCCTCACCCCTCAGGCTGGGACTGATTGGTTGGTCCTCACCCCTCAGGCTGGGACCGATTGGTTGGTCCTCACCCCTCAGGCTGGGACCGATTGGTTGGTCCTCACCCCTCAGGCTGGGACTGATTGGTTGGTCCTCACCCCTCAGGCTGGGACTGATTGGTTGGTCCTCACCCCTCAGGCTGGGACTGATTGGTTGATCCTCACCCCTCAGGCTGGGACTGATTTGTTGGTTATCACCCATCAGGCTGGGACTGATTGGTTGGTCCTCACCCCTCAGGCTGGGACAGATGGTAAGGAGGACTGTAGAGTCCAATTAGGGGCCCAACAGGGACCCGAGAGGGGTCTGAAGAGGCTGGCTTCAGCCTCAGAGGGCAAATCTAAAATGTTACCCTATTCCCCATGTAGTGCATGTATGTTTGACCAGAGCCCCCCATGCTAAATTTAGCAATGGGCACCATAATGATTCTCTGTATGAAATCTGTTTTTGTAGTTTGAGGCAACATCAGATAACCAAAGATGGGAAATGTGTTTGGGTTGGGGCTCTGGTCAGAAGTAGTCCACTACATAGGGGATAGGGTGTCATTATGTCAGCCAGTATGACAGTCCCCTGGTTTCTTCTCAGGGCTCCAAGCTACAGACTCTGGGGTTTGCAGGCTCTAAGGTCTGCAGACTGCAGTACAGTCCAATGTGTGTGGAGCTGGGTAGAATCACAGTGGGAGGGGCTTAATGCCAGTGCTGGGCTACATTCGCTGTCTCCCCCTGCCCTGAGAGAGGGAGGGATGGATGGAGGGATGAAGGGAGAGAGGGAGGGATGGAGGGGTCACGGAGGAGAAGGCGGACGCAGGCTCTTGCACTTCATGTCGTCCAGACCCTTCCAGTACTTGTAGTTCTCTGACAGGTGCTCCATGAGGCCAGGTAGACTGGCGAAGGCTGGGGGACAGAGGAGAGTGTGAGGTTAACACACATCTGCATGCACACAAACACATGAGCCAGCGGTAGTTTCCACACAAGGAAATGACAGCTAGGGAAATTAGGTCTCAAGCAATTTGTGTTTGTGTGGGTGTTGTTTACTTCCTAGTTTCCAACTCGTTGGTTGTCCCTCTGTCTGAGCCTGACCTGGCAACCACCAGACAACAGCCCAGCCCTGACCCTGCCGAATTAAAGCCTGCTGTGTGAGTGTGTTTGTGCGTTATGCTTGTGTGTGTGCACATCTTTGTGCTTCTGTGTGCACTTTTGCATCTGAATGTGTGTGCTTTTGTGTGTGTGTGTACAGTAGGTTCCGGCCCCCCGGATACCCACCCCTGCCCCTCCACCCTTTCCCAGTGGCCTCTGGGAATTTTCCGTGACATCACCAGCTTTTTTCACCAAACTGTAAACACATGTATTCTCTTCTCTGGGGGGGTAACCCCTAGAAACACCCCAGAGGTCAGGGTTCATTTCATGGGGACGGGGAGATGGAAGTTATTATATCCTACCCTCCCTGTCTCCCTCCCCTTTACCCTTTTGTCTGGCTCCCATCCCCTCCCTCCCCCTTTCTCCTCTTCACCCTTTCGTTTGGCTCCCATCCCCTTCTCCCTCCCTCTCTATTTCCCCTGGGTTACTGTGCTCTACTGTGATGGGAAAAGGGAGGCTCTACCTCTTTTACAGGGATGGAGGAAGTAGAAGAGAGGAGAGGCCTGGGAAAGTTGGGATTCGTGATCCCTCCCCCTCCCAGTGGATCCCCTGTGCCCTTCTAACCTCGGCACCGCGTGTGTGTTCTTACCATCCCAGGCGTCAAACATGTCTGTAATGAAGTAGTCTATGAAGGAGATCTGAGACTTGGGGATACTGCAGGTGTTCCTGTCAAATACAGGCATGACCACCGGAAGAGCCTCTCTCTTCTCCTCGTCAGTCTGAAACACACATGGATTCACACAGGTTAACACACACACACAATCACACACACACAATCACACACACACAATCACACACACACAATCACACACACACACACACACACACACACACACACAGGTTACCACCCCCCCACCAGACACACACACTATAGTATTTACAATATGTACATACTCACGAGAGAGAGAGAGAGAGAGAGAGAGAGAGGGCAGATTTATAGGTGTACACGGAAACACTACATGACCAAAAGTTTGTGGACAACTGCTCGTCAAACTATTCATTCCAAAATCATGGGCATTCATATGGGGTTGTTCCCTCTTTGCTGCTATAACAGCCTCCACTTTTCTGGGAAGGCTTTCCACTAGATGTTGGAACAATGCTGCGGGGACTTCCATTCAGCTACAAGAACATCAGTGAGATCGGGCACTGATTTTGGGCAATTAGGCCTGGCTTGCAGTCTGCGTTCCAATTCATCCCAAAGGTGTTCAATGGGGTTGAGGTCAGGGCTCTGTGCAGGGCAGTCAAGTTCTTCCACACTTATCTCGACAAACCATTTCTGTATGGACCTTGCTATGTGCACAGGGGCATTGTCATGCTGAAACAGGAAAGGGCCTTCCCCAAACTGTTGCCACAAAGTTGGAAGCACAGAATCATTTAGAATGTCATTGTATGCTGTAGTGTTAAGATTTCCCTTCACTGGAACTAAGGGGCGTAGCCCGAACCATGAAAAACAGCCCCAGACCATTATTCCTCCTCCAACAAACTTTACAGTTGGCCCTATATATTCTGGGAGGCAGCATTCTCCTGGCATCCGACAAACCCAGATTCATCCGTCAGACTGCCAGATGGTGAAGCTTGATTCATCACTCCAGAGAACGTGTTTCTACTGCTCCAGAGTCCAAAGGTGGCGAGCGTTACACCACTCCAGCCAGCGTATGACATTGCGCATAGTGATCTTAGGCTTGTGTGCGGCTGCTCGGCCATGGAAACCCATTTCATGAAGCTCCAGACGAACAGTTATTTTGCTTACAATATTTCCAGAGGCAGTTTGGAACTCGGTAGTGAGTGTTGCAACCGAGGACAGACAATTTTTATGCGCTATACACTCCCGTTCTCGGCGGTCCCGTTCTGTGAGTTTGTGTGGCCTACCACTTCGCGGCTGAGCCGTTGTTGCTCCAAGACGTTTCCAATTCACAATAACAGTACTTACAGTTGACCAAGGCAGCTCTAGCAGGGCAGACATTTGATGAACTGACTTGATGGAAAGGTGGCATCCTATGACAGTGCCACGTTGAAAGTTTCTGAGGTCTTCAGTAAGGCCATTCTACTGCCAATGTTTGTCTACGGAGATTGCATGGCTGTGTGCTCGATTTTATACACCTTTCAGCCGAATCCACTAATGTGAAGGGGTGTCTACATACTTTTGTACATATAATATAGCTGAGTAGGCAGTTGTTAAGGTCAGGATTGCCAGCTGTGAACTCCTATAGCACCAGAACAGTCTGAGCTGCAATGACACACTCCCCATTCCTCATTCTAACCCCTCGCTGTCCCCTTACCCCTCTCCATTCCTCATTCTAACCCCTCGCTGTCCCCTTACCCCTCTCCATTCCTCATTCTAACCCCTCGCTGTCCCTTTACCCCTCTCCATTCCTCATTCTAACCCCTCGCTGTCCCCTTACCCCTCTCCATTCCTCATTCTAACCCCTCGCTGTCCCCTTACCCCTCTCCATTCCTCATTCTAACCCCTCGCTGTCCCCTTACCCCTCTCCATTCCTCATTCTAACCCCTCGCTGTCCCCTTACCCCTCTCCATTCCTCATTCTAACCCCTCGCTGTCCCCTTACCCCTCTCCATTCCTCATTCTAACCCCTCGCTGTCCCCTTACCCCTCTCCATTCCTCATTCTAACCCCTCGCTGTCCCCTTACCCCTCTCCATTCCTCATTCTAACCCCTCGCTGTCCCCTTACCCCTCTCCATTCCTCATTCTAAACCCTCGCTGTCCCCTTACCCCTCTCCATTCCTCATTCTAACCCCTCGCTGTCCCCTTACCCCTCTCCATTCCTCATTCTAACCCCTCGCTGTCCCCTTACCCCTCTCCATTCCTCATTCTAACCCCTCGCTGTCCCCTTACCCCTCTCCATTCCTCATTCTAACCCCTCGCTGTCCCCTTACCCCTCTCCATTCCTCATTCTAACCCCTCGCTGTCCCCTTACCATTCTCCATTCCTCATTCTAACCCCTCGCTGTCCCCTTACCCCTCTCCATTCCTTTACCTTCTGCCCTGTTACCCTGTCATCCCACATTTAACATATAGTCATCCCCTCCTCCAGCAGCCCTCTCTTCCTCCTTCCATCCCTGTCATCCCACATTTAACATATAGTCATCCCCTCCTCCAGCAGCCCTCTCTTCCTCCTTCCATCCCACATTTAACATATAGTCATCCCCTCCTCCAGCAGCCCTCTCTTCCTCCTTCCATCCCTGTCATCCCACATTTAACATATAGTCATCCCCTCCTCCAGCAGCCCTCTCTTCCTCCTTCCATCCCTGTCATCCCACATTTAACATATAGTCATCCCCTCCCCCAGCAGCCCTCTCTTCCACCTTCCCTCCCTGTCATCCCGCTCACCTGGGAAAAGTACTCCTCAGAGATGCGTCCGGCCCATTCTATGCAGAGCTCCAGAGGTCTACAGGGGTTGGCCACATCAGCACACTTTATCATCATCCTCTTGATCAGCAGCCGGTTCTCTGGGCTGTTCCTGATGCTGGCTGGACCCTCGTTGTCACTGCCTTCACTCTGTTACAGAGAAACACACACACACACACACACACACAAGGTCAAAGACACACACACAAACACACACTTCTCGATGCACACACAAATAGTCAGAAAAACACACACACACACACACACACACACACACACACACACACACACACACACGAGGCCAATGATTGCAGATACAGTGCCTTGCGAAAGTATTCGGCCCCCTTGAACTTTGCGACCTTTTGCCACATTTCAGGCTTCAAACATAAAGATATAAAACTGTATTTTTTTGTGAAGAATCAACAACAAGTGGGACACAATCATGAAGTGGAACGACATTTATTGGATATTTCAAACTTTTTTAACAAATCAAAAACTGAAAAATTGGGCGTGCAAAATTATTCAGCCCCCTTAAGTTAATACTTTGTAGCGCCACCTTTTGCTGCGATTACAGCTGTAAGTCGCTTGGGGTATGTCTCTATCAGTTTTGCACATCGAGAGACTGAAATTGTTTCCCATTCCTCCTTGCAAAACAGCTCGAGCTCAGTGAGGTTGGATGGAGAGCATTTGTGAACAGCAGTTTTCAGTTCTTTCCACAGATTCTCGATTGGATTCAGGTCTGGACTTTGGCTTGGCCATTCTAACACCTGGATATGTTTATTTTTGAACCATTCCATTGTAGATTTTGCTTTATGTTTTGGATCATTGTCTTGTTGGAAGACAAATCTCCGTCCCAGTCTCAGGTCTTTTGCAGACTCCATCAGGTTTTCTTCCAGAATGGTCCTGTATTTGGCTCCATCCATCTTCCCATCAATTTCAACCATCTTCCCTGTCCCTGCTGAAGAAAAGCAGGCCCAAACCATGATGCTGCCACCACCATGTTTGACAGTGGGGATGGTGTGTTCAGCTGTGTTGCTTTTACGCCAAACATAACATTTTGCATTGTTGCCAAAACGTTCAATTTTGGTTTCATCTGACCAGAGCACCTTCTTCCACATGTTTGGTGTGTCTCCCAGGTGGCTTGTGGCAAACTTTAAACGACACTTTTTATGGATATCTTTAAGAAATGGCTTTCTTCTTGCCACTCTTCCATAAAGGCCAGATTTGTGCAATATACGACTGATTGTTGTCCTATGGACAGAGTCTCCCACCTCAGCTGTAGATCTCTGCAGTTCATCCAGAGTGATCATGGGCCTCTTGGCTGCATCTCTGATCAGTCTTCTCCTTGTATGAGCTGAAAGTTTAGAAGGACGGCCAGGTCTTGGTAGATTTGCAGTGGTCTGATACTCCTTCCATTTCAATATTATGGCTTGCACAGTGCTCCTTGGGATGTTTAAAGCTTGGGAAATCTTTTTGTATCCAAATCCGGCTTTAAACTTCTTCACAACAGTATCTCGGACCTGCCTGGTGTGTTCCTTGTTCTTCATGATGCTCTCTGCGCTTTTAACGGACCTCTGAGACTATCACAGTGCAGGTGCATTTATACGGAGACTTGATTACACACAGGTGGATTGTATTTATCATCATTAGTCATTTAGGTCAACATTGGATCATTCAGAGATCCTCACTGAACTTCTGGAGAGAGTTTGCTGCGCTGAAAGTAAAGGGGCTGAAAAATTTTGCACGCCCAATTTTTCAGTTTTTGATTTGTTAAAAAAGTTTGAAATATCCAATAAATGTCGTTCCACTTCATGATTGTGTCCCACTTGTTGTTGATTCTTCACAAAAAAATACAGTTTTATATCTTTATGTTTGAAGCCTGAAATGTGGCAAAAGGTCGCAATGTTCAAGGGGGCCGAATACTTTCGCAAGGCACTGTAGGTGCTTCAAACTGGAGTCACATGCTCTGAATAGAGTATTTTCCACTAGAACTCTCCATTGTTGAATGTCAAAATATTTAGCCTTTTATTCCTATTTTCTCATTAATGCTCACCGAATATACTGTATTTAAGAACTAAAACGGTTTCTATCTCTTCTGTTCCCACTCAATTGGCTAATGTTAACAACCATCTTTATTATGTAATAATAAACTACACATGCACATGGACGCTAGCACACACACACAAACACACACACATATACACAGACAAGGGGCTGTGTCTTACATTTGAACTGGACTCCTCGATGGCAGCCATTGGTTTGTTGATGCTGTTGGCAAACTTGTTGACGTGTTCAAAATGACGGGTCATCTCTGTAGCCAGCACCATGTCTATGATTGCCTGCCTCAACGTCCTGAACTGAGTCCTAATATAAACACATAGAGAGGAACTTACAGGACCAGGATAGTCAACAGTCCTCACTGTTTTCCAAGAAGTTCTAGGTCCATAAAAACTTAGAAGTTAATCACATCACATGATATGTTCCAGGGTAATAACCCAACATGCTCCATATCTGTCGCATGTTAATTCATTATATTAACAAGCACTTAGCCTGGTCCCAGATCGGTCTGTACACAAACAGAGCTGGGACCAGGCTAGCAAGCCCTCAAAGCTCCAGGGGGAAACCACTATTTTCTCTCCTAGACTCTCTCCTGACTGTACCTGTCGATGTTTTTGAAGATGTTGCTCTTGATATCCCTGACGGTGAGTTGGAAGGCGAGGGCGGCATGGTGACTCTCCAACACTGCAGTGTCGTTATACAGGATGGCCAGCTCACTTCCTGCATTACACAGGAAGCTGTTGGTCCTCCCTGGGTGGTCCACATCATGGACCGTCGCCGCGATCAACGCAGCCACCTCGTCCAGCTGGTCCAGACTGCCCTGAGAACACATGACACAACCAGGAAGTAGTGTTAGTAAACTAAAACTCTCATGAGCCCCGGGGGACATATAGCAATCAGGAAGTGACATCAGTGTCAAACTTCCACAGAAGCACAGATAATAGAAAAAATTTAGTAGGGAGCTCAGTTTCCTACAACTTTAACAATCTACAGTTTCTCTTAATAAAAAATCATATGCACCTATGAATCAGTGATGGGACTGAGACAGCAAAATCATTTTTGGGAGTTAGACTTTTAGACCAGGTTTTTTTGTTGTTGAAATCGTGCATAAAATATAAATACTGCCTAGTCTCTCTCTGTCACGACTTCCGCCGAAGTCGGCTCCTCTCCTTGTTCGGTCGGCGTTCGACGTCACCGGCTTTCTAGCCATTGCCGCCCCATTTTCTCATTGTTCCATTTGTTTTGTCTTGTTCCCTGCACACCTGGTTTACATTCCCTAATCACACTGCATGTATTTATTCCTCTGTTTCCCCCCATGTCTTTGTGTGAAATTGTTTTGTTAGTGTTTAGTGTGATGCGCCAGACTGTTTTTCCCCCTGGTATCGTATTTTGACCCGTTGTATGCATTTGTCATACATTTGTATATTTGTGAGTGTTTTCGCACTTTAACCTGGAGGATTTTGGACGCAGTTGCGTCTGTTTTTTGTGCTGTTGCCAAATAAAAGTGCGCCTGATCACAACTCACTGCTCTCCTGCACCTGACTTTGTACCATTAGAGCATAACTTGGACACTCTCAGCATAACCTCATACTCAACAAATGAATAATACCAAATAATGCACGCCATGCAAGCACAACTAATAATAATAATCACTAGCAAATGTTCACTTTATGACAAGGAGAGGAGATATTTATTGGAGTGGAGAAGCAGGGAGAAAAGAGAGGGAAAGTATGAGGATCTCAATGCCCTCAAGGTAAAACACTTATTTACTGAGTCAAATATGAGAACAAGACCGAAGCTATAAAAACATCCCCATTCCAACTCTCACTGGTCACTGACATACATTCACCTCCTGCCAAGCAAAGAAAACTGATACTCTACTCCTGCCCCCCCCCCCCCCCACACACACACACACACACACACACACACACACACACACACACACACACACACACACACACACACACACACACACACACACAGCTTGTCTTGGGAAGAAGGTGAGGACCAAAGCGCAGCATGGTAAGTGTTCATCTTATTTAATGAAAACTGAACACTGAATAACAAAACAACAAAGAAACAACCGGAACAGTTGGAACAGTTCTGTCTGGTGTAGACACACTTAGACTGAAAACAACCACCCACAAAACACAATGGAAAACAGGCTACCTAAATATGGTTCTCAATCAGGGACAACCATTGACAGCTGCCTCTGATTGAGAACCATACCAGGCCAAACACAGAAAAATAAAATCATAGACAAACTAACATAGACAACCCACCCAACTCACGCCCTGACCATACTAAAACAAAAGACAAAACAAAGGAACTAAGGCCAGAACGTGACACACACACACTATTGAAAACCCTTCACAGTGAATTACATAGTAGATCAACTTATCAATCAATCAGCACATTGATATGACAGGTGAAATATTGTAATTTAGTCATTTAATTTGTGTTCATAAGTGGTGTACGCATATCCAACAATTGTCCAACCAGAAGGTCTACTTCGGGTTGGTGTGGGGTTGTGGTAGGAGTGTGTGTGTGTGTGTGTGTGTGTGGGGAGAGTAGAGTATCAGTTTTCTTTGCTTGGCAGGAGGTGAATGTATGTCAGTGACCAGTGAGAGTTGGAATAGGGATGTGTGTGTGTATGCTGGTATGTGTGTTTGGTATACCTTGACCTTCTCCTTGCGTAGGAAGTAGGCAGTAGCGTGTAGGACGTCAGCGGCATGGGTGGAGTTGTGGTAGGAGTTGGAGGCGTGGTAGTTAGCCTCTATGACCTGCAGCCAGCAGCGTAGCGTAGCCTCACTGCAACTCAGGATCTCACACACACTGAAGCGAGCAAAGATCTTCAAGCCCAGGTAGGTCAAAGGTCTGTGGGGATGACAGAGAGCGGACAGGGAGGTAGATGAGTGATAGAGAGAGGATGTTCTTTCCTTTCTGTATTGGTGTACACTGAATACACCAAACATTAGGAACACCTTCCTAATATTGAGTTTCAGCCTCTCTTTTGCTCTCAGAACAGCCTCAGTTTGTCGTGGCATGGACTCTACAAGGTGTCAAAAGCATTCCACAGGGTTGCTGGCCCATGTTGCCTCCAATGCTTCCCACAGTTGTGTCAAGTTGGCTGGATCCCATTTTTGATAAACATGGGAAACTCCAGCAGGTCTGCAGTTCTTGACACAAATGGCACCTGCTACCATACCCTGTTCAAAAGGCACTTAAATACTTTGTCTTGCCCATTCACCCTCTGAATGGCACACATACACAATATAGGTCTAAATTGTCTCAAGACTAGAAATCCTTCTTTAACCTGTCTCCTCCCCTTCATCTACACTGATTGAAGTGGATTTAACAGGTGACATCCATAAGAGATCATAGCTTTCACCTGGTCAGTGTATGTCATGGAAAGAGCAGGTGTTCATAATGTTTTGTACACTGAGTGTATAGTAACCCCTATCTTCCCTTTCCCTTAGCCCCCTAACAACCTATCCCTCTCTTACTCATCACCACTTCCAGCTCCTGTCCTCTCGCTCTCTCCACCCCCTCTCCCTCTCCTCCCTCTCCCTCCATACCTCATACAGGTGGCAGCCTCCAGCTCTCTCCACCCCCCTCTCCCTCTCCTCCCTCTCCCTCCATACCTCATACAGGTGGCAGCCTCCAGCTCCTGTCCTCTTGCTCTCTCCACCCCCCTCTCCCTCTCCTCCCTCTCCCTCCATACCTCATACAGGTGGCAGCCTCCAGCTCCTGTCCTCTCTCTTTCTTTCTCTCTCTCCACCCCCCTCTCCCTCTCCTCCCTCTCCCTCCATACCTCATACAGGTGGCAGCCTCCAGCTCTAGGATGTTAAAGTCCCATTGGTCCTCGTCGTCCAGCATCTCAGCGATGGCCGGGGGGATGTCATTCAGCGTTACTGGGATGGCCAGCTGACTCATATCTGGAGACGCACAAACATGCACAGATTGAAAAAACGGCTAGCTGGAGCTTGTTTGGGCTGTTGGCTGGATATGCCCTCACCTGCTAGTAACTTCTAGTGATTCACTAAGATCTGTCCACTATAGTGTTGTTCTGTAAGAACGTGATCTTAAGGCCCATAGCTGTGCTCTTGTTTGTCACCACACACAAACGTGGACACAGCTGTTTCCATTTTAAGTGGTTTTATGTGTGTTGATATTCGCTGGACACACATACTTCAGTTAGGAACAACATGTGAAAGTCTATACACTTCAGTTAGGAACAGCATGTGGAAGTCTATACACTTCAGTTAGGAACAGCATGTGGAAGTCATACACTTCAGTTAGGAACAGCATGTGGAAGTCTATACACTTCAGTTAGGAACAACATGTGGAAGTCATACACTTCAAATCAAATCAAATTGTATTTGTCACATGCGCCGAATACAACAGGTGTTCACCTTACCGTGAAATGCTTACTTACAAGCCCTCAACCAACAATGCAGTTAAATAAATAGAGCTAAGAAAAGTGACTATGCACAGATAATAAACAGCGAGCAGCAGCAGTGTAAAAATACACTTCAGTTAGGAACAGCATGTGAAAGTCTATACACTTCAGTTAGGAACAGCATGTGGAAGTCTATACACTTCAGTTAGGAACAGCACGTGAAAGTCTATACACTTCAGTTAGGAACAGCATGTGGAAGTCTATACACTTCAGTTAGGAACAGCATGTGAAAGTCTATACACTTCAGTTAGGAACAGCACGTGAAAGTCTATACACTTCAGTTAGGAACAGCATGTGGAAGTCTATACACTTCAGTTAGGAACAGCATGTGGAAGTCTATACACTTCAGTTAGGAACAGCATGTGAAAGTCTATACACTTCAGTTAGGAACAACATGTGAAAGTCTATACACTTCAGTTAGGAACAGCACGTGGAAGTCTATACACTTCAGTTAGGAACAGCATGTGGAAGTCTATACACTTCAGTTAGGAACAGCATGTGGAAGTCTATACACTTCAGTTAGGAACAGCATGTGGAAGTCTATACACTTCAGTTAGGAACAGCATGTGGAAGTCTATACACTTCAGTTAGGAACAGCATGTGAAAGTCTATACACTTCAGTTAGGAACAGCATGTGAAAGTCTATACACTTCAGTTAGGAACAGCACGTGAAAGTCTATACACTTCAGTTAGGAACAACATGTGAAAGTCATACACTTCAGTTAGGAACAGCATGTGAAAGTCTATACACTTCAGTTAGGAACAGCATGTGGAAGTCTATACACTTCAGTTAGGAACAACATGTGAAAGTCATACACTTCAGTTAGGAACAGCATGTGAAAGTCTATACACTTCAGTTAGGAACAGCACGTGAAAGTCTATACACTTCAGTTAGGAACAGCATGTGGAAGTCTATACACTTCAGTTAGGAACAGCATGTGAAAGTCGGTCAGCAACACTACTATTTGCCTCTTTCCATGCGACTGCAAACACACACTAACTAAAAGGTGAGGGGAGGGCTGAAAGAGCCTGCCTTGATCCATTGAACATTCACATGGGACACTTGAAAGCACAATGCAACAACAACGATTTCCAATGTAGTCCTCATCTGTGTCCCTAAATTACCTAGCAAATGGTCCTTATGGTAGAGGGTGAGATACATAGAGATCATATTAAATTATTTCTAATTCCTAATTCTATGGTCAGAGAAGGTAAGGTAGCTTGACAAGTGGGTTCAGAATCCCGTTCACCTAAAATCACTTCAGGCTCAGCCTCTCAGGTCTACTAAAAAAAACACATGCTGCTTCCTACAGAATATCAGGAGAGTGAGCATTTCACTGTTAGCCTACACCTGTTGTTTACGAAGCATGTAACAAATACAATTACATTTGAGGGGGCTGCACTGAGGACAATGTATTCAGCACTTCTCAGCAGTACCCTTCCACTTCTCAGCAGTACCCTTCCACTTCTCAGCAGTACCCTTCCACTTCTCAGCAGTACCCTTCCACTTCTCAGCAGTACCCTTCCACTTCTCAGCAGTACCCTTCCACTTCTCAGCAGTACCCTTCCACTTCTCAGCAGTACCCTTCCACTTCTCAGCAGTACCCTTCCACTTCTCAGCAGTACCCTTCCACTTCTCAGCAGTACCCTTCCACTTCTCAGAAAGAAGAAGTACATCCATTACTTCTGTATACAATTTGTCATTAACTACATGTCAATATCATATGTCATTACCGCCCAGAACATCCTCTCATTTATCTCTCTCTGTATCGTCCATGATTCATCATGACTTGAACAAATACAAGGGAATCCGCCAATGACTGCCGATGACTGCCAATGACTGCCAATGACTGCCGATGGATGCACTTGTAGACTCCAACTGATGAAATGATCTGAGACATTTTCTATCACTCTTCAGACAGGTCCATACATGAAAAGTAATGGTTTCATCAAAATTCCGTAAGCCCCCAATTATGTGTAATGCGAATGAGTGCATTAAGCTTCCAGTGTAATTTAATTAAATGAAATACTAACACAAATATACCACTAAAACTTGCTATAACACAATTGAAAACATAATTCAACTCAGTTAGTGTTGTAATTAGGGTCATGTGACCCTAATTAGCAGTAGTATTAGTAGGAGTAGTATTCTGGTAAGATAATGAATAAAGATAATATTGATGTCATGAAACAGACTGATGCTTACTTGGAAGGGTACTTTTGGAGAAGACATACTCGTTCCCAGACAGGCTCCGTAAGCCATCCTGCAGAAGGAAAAAGACAGCAAAGCACTCTCTTCATCCATGCTGTGAAAAAACATTTAAAAAAGACCCTTTTGGTTTATCTCAAATCTGGCTAATAACAACATATTTCACATTATACAATGACATCAGCATTATAATTCATATGACGAGACATCCCACATAACTCAGGAACTCTCGTGTTTGAGTGTTTTGAGAGAAGAGGAGAGGAGGAGATGGGAGGGGAGAGGAGGAGAGGGGAGAGGAGGGGTATGTGTGTGTGTGTGTGTGTGTGTGTGTGTGTGTGTGTGTGTGTGTGTGTGTGTGTGTGTGTGTGTGTGTGCATGTGTAGCCCCTCATGAGCCCCCCTATGAGGTCATTGGTGTGTGGGTGGAGGGGAGTATCCTAAAAACTGGTTCCAGACTTTGATTAAATGGGGCCTGTGAATGAGTGTGTGTGCGTGTGTGTATGTGTGTGTATGAGTATGTGTGTCTGTTGGGTGTGTGCGTGTATGCGTGTGTAGCCTCTGACTCACACTCATGAGCCCCCCGACAAGGTCGTTGGTGTGTGGGTCGTCTTCCTTGGAGGCCAGCTGAGGAGAGTAGAGCTCTGTGGTCCTCAGGATCTCCAGGACCCGGTCCAGTGCATCCGCTACCGAAACCGGACTGGACTCCTGGGCCGCGTTGATGATGTTGATCACCTGGATATGGGGGAAGGCGGAGAGAGATAGAGCACACAGTTACATTCCATTTAAAGGGGGGCTGAACTCTGCGATTCCACATGTGTTTTTCTGCTGCCCATTAAGAGAAAAAAAAACTGATTTGGGTCTTGGGGTGTGGTTTGATGTGGGTGTGTTATGTTGTTTGTCTCCCTTGAGTCACGGTAGCAACATTTCACCCTCAAAATAGTCATAGATAAATCCAGAAATCTGTAATTAATTTAGAAGTTTTTGCTGAGGAGGTCTTAGTCACGCAATTTTACTAAGGGGTTTGGGTTTGGTGCAGTGTTTCTCAAGTAAAATTTTGGCATTAATACTGGCAGTGCTGCAGACAGTATCGAGTCAGCTGAGCTGCTTCTACGCTCGGGACTGATTTCTGAGAACATGTCTACAACTTCAGCAAACTGTCAAACTATTGTAAATAAAACACAACCTACACTCTGTTGATTAGTGCCCAAAATCACTAGCTAGTTCCATCTCTGTATTTGTCAATGAAGCTTGCTAGTAGCTAGCAGGCACATTGAGCAGGTAGGCCACGTTAGCTAAATCAGCATAGTTCTGGCGAGTGGCAAAGTGCTTCAGTGCCATTTTGTTTGGACAAGTTTCTCACTATCTATTATCAGAGTGTGCATCTGTCTGGCAATGTTCATAGTGAATCATGTTCAAAATGAGTCGCTGCAGGACACATGAGGCTCGCCATTGGGTTTTCATTTTGGAATACTGTGCGCATCATATCAATTCTCATTTTGCCATAAACAATGGCAGACTCGAGTGATCCCTATCAAACACA
Source organism: Oncorhynchus mykiss (assembly GCF_057628025.1). Taxonomy (NCBI): domain Eukaryota; kingdom Metazoa; phylum Chordata; class Actinopteri; order Salmoniformes; family Salmonidae; genus Oncorhynchus; species Oncorhynchus mykiss. Next base: position 23,613,015 of record NC_143026.1, read on the forward strand.
TCGCCCAGTGGCCACTCTATAAAGGGCTTAGGGGCCAAGTGTTCTTTCAGCATATCATTGGCCATGTGTTGTCATATGCAAACAAGTCTGAGGCGCTGCGCAACGTGAACAGCATAGAAATATCATTTAAGTTCTGCCGTATGAATAGACAGAGTGCTATTAGCACAGCTGTTTCTCCGTGCATGACAATTCTCCCTAGGCGTTACCACCCTGTGTTAGAGAGATCAAAATCCAACCCTCAAATATCCAATAGATCTAGGAACATAACGCACGCACGCACACACACGCCTAAGGGACATGTCCCTCTTCAGACAAAAAGTGTCTTTCTTTGAGCCAGTGTCAGGGAGCTCTGCATGTGATGCCATAGAAATCCTGTCTGGGGCCAAATAGATAAAGCAGCTAGTCAAGAGTATAAAGGAACATCATTAAGCCAAGAATAAGACTAGACTCTGGGGAGGATTTCAGTTATATCCTTATCCCAGAACTCTCATTAGAGAATTAGATGGAAGAATGGCACTACAATCAGATTTAAGAGGTAATGCCTGAGAAGCCGGTGTTTGGATGATAAATTGGCACGGTTGGCAATTAGTGGTATGTGTATGTGTGTGTGTGTGTGTGTGTGTGTGTGTGTGTGTGTCTGTGTGTGTGTGTGTACTGTACCTTGGTGATGGGGGCCTCTATGGTCATAGAGTGGATCCTGGCTACAGAGGAGTACCTCCGGTTCTGCAGACTGGGAGCTGGAGACAACAAGACTCAGTACTGTGACATACTGCTCTTACAGCACTGTGACATACTGCTCTTACAGCACTGTGACATACTGCTCTTACAGCACTGTGACATACTGCTCTTACAGTACTGTGACATACTGCTCTTACAGTACTGTGACATACTGCTCTTACAGTACTGTGACATACTGCTCTTACAGTACTGTGACATACTGCTCTTACAGCACTGTGACATACTGCTCTTACAGCACTGTGACATACTGCTCTTACAGCACTGTGACATACTGCTCTTACAGTACTGTGACATACTGCTCTTACAGCACTGTGACATACTGCTCTTACAGCACTGTGACATACTGCTCTTACAGCACTGTGACATACTGCTCTTACAGTACTGTGACATACTGCTCTTACAGTACTGTGACATACTGCTCTTACAGTACTGTGACATACTGCTCTTACAGTACTGTGACATACTGCTCTTACAGCACTGTGACATACTGCTCTTACAGCACTGTGACATACTGCTCTTACAGCACTGTGACATACTGCTCTTACAGTACTGTGACATACTGCTCTTACAGCACTGTGACATACTGCTCTTACAGCACTGTGACATACTGCTCTTACAGCACTGTGACATACTTCTCTTACAGTACTGTGACATACTTCTCTTACAGCACTGTGACATACTGCTCTTACAGCACTGTGACATACTGCTCTTACAGCACTGTGACATACTGCTCTTACAGCACTGTGACATACTGCTCTTACAGCACTGTGACATACTGCTCTTACAGCACTGTGACATACTGCTCTTACAGCACTGTGACATACTGCTCTTACAGCACTGTGACATACTGCTCTTACAGCACTGTGACATACTGCTCTTACAGCACTGTGACATACTGCTCTTACAGCACTGTGTCATACTGCTCTTACAGCACTGTGACATACTGCTCTTACAGTACTGTGACATACTGCTCTTACAGTACTGTGACATACTGCTCTTACAGTACTGTGACATACTTCTCTTACAGCACTGTGACATACTGCTCTTACAGCACTGTGACATACTGCTCTTACAGCACTGTGACATACTGCTCTTACAGCACTGTGACATACTGCTCTTACAGCACTGTGACATACTGCTCTTACAGCACTGTGACATGCTGCTCTTACAGCACTGTGACATACTGCTCTTACAGTACTGTGACATACTGCTCTTACAGTACTGTGACATACTGCTCTTACAGTACTGTGACATACTGCTCTTACAGCACTGTGACATGCTGCTCTTACAGTACTGTGACATGCTGCTCTTACAGTAAGATATGTAATTCTAGTTTATATTAAATGAACTTAATATTGTCTAACGGATGTAACTCAACACACCACTGGGGCTGTGGTGGCAAACTGCCCTGTATAATGATGCAATATGTATGTTCCTTATGAATGGAGAGGAGAAAGAACCGTGGAAAAGGAGGAGTAGGGAGAAAATAGGGAGGAAATGAGAGGAGAGAGAAAATAACAGGGGAAGAGAAAATACAGAGAAGAAGAATGAAATATAGAGAGAGAGAGAGAGAGAGAGAGAGAGAGAGAGAGAGAGAGAGCAAGAGGTATAGGACAGGAGAAGCGCCCCTTCAGCCCAGCTGATGAAAATAGCAGCAGCTGCGTCAGAGTGAGGAGGGGGGGCTTAGTGATGTCATCAGAGCCCAACACGGCTCTCTGAGGTCTCTTCTCTGACCCTCCCTCTCTCCTCATCACCCTTTCTCTTTACTTCCTTCCTCTCTCTAACTTCTCCTCTCTCTATATCCTTCTTCTTGTCCCTTCGTTTTTATATTTCTGTCTTCCTCCATCTCCCTTGGGATCCCTCACTCAGTCTTCCCATACCCCCATCTCACACACACACACACACACACACACACACACACACACACACACACACACACACACACACACACACACACACACACACACACACACACACACACACACACACACACACACACACACACACCCACACACACACACACACACACACACACACACACACACACACACAGTACCCTGGTGTTCATTTATACATGCTCACCATCACTGCTACGTGAGCTGATTGACCGGGCATCAACTGACTCTTTCTTCCTGTCTCTGTGACGCAGGGAATGGCTTTCTGGGAAAAGAAAACACAGGATGATGGACTATATGACCCAGACAGACAACTGCCTCACTTCTCTTCCGTTGTTTAGTGTTGAACTTTCCAGTTTAAACAAATTGTCTGAAATCTTAACATGAAAAAAGCTCAGTGATTTGTCTCCTGAAAGTTACGTCAGTGTCCTTATGATGACACAGTGAAACAACAAAGAGACAGGGAGTGTACTGGAGATTACCTAACTGGGAATGGTCTCCATCTCTGTTGATCTTATGGACCTGAGAGACAAAGAGAAGAAAGGCTTAGTTTGATACGCACCGTATCAAACACAAACAGAGGGCGAGGGAAAGAGAATTAGTAGATCTGGCTGGTGTTTTAAAATAAATAGTTGCTCTTGTAGTTTTATTGTGCAATGTTTCGACCCACCGCCTCCCCTGCAGTGAGAGCATGTAACACAGTGACAATAAGTAGCACAGTGAGAGCATGTTACACACTGACAATAAGTAGCACAGTGAGAGCATGTAACACAGTGACAATAAGTAGCACAGTGAGAGCATGTAACACAGTGACAATAAGTAGCACAGTGAGAGCATGTAACACAGTGACAATAAGTAGCACAGTAAGAGCATGTTACACAGTGAGAGCATGTAACACAGTGAGAGCATGTAACACAGTGACAATAAGTAGCACAGTGAGAGCATGTAACACAGTGACAATAAGTAGCACAGTGAGAGCATGTAACACAGTGACAATACGTAGCACAGTGAGAGCATGTAACACAGTGACAATACGTAGCACAGTGAGAGCATGTTACACAGTGAGAGCATGTAACTCAGTGAGAGCATGTAACACAGTGACAATAAGTAGCACAGTGAGAGCATGTAACACAGTGACAATAAGTAGCACAGTGAGAGCATGTAACACAGTGACAATAAGTAGCACAGTGAGAGCATGTTACACAGTGAGAGCATATAACACAGTGACAATAAGTAGCACAGTGAGAGCATGTAACACAGTGACAATAAGTAGCACAGTGAGGGCATGTAACACAGTGACAATAAGTAGCACAGTGAGCGCATGATACACATTGACAATAAGTAGCACAGTGAGAGCATGTTACACAGTGAGAGCATGTAACACAGTGACAATAAGTAGCACAGTGAGAGCATGTAACACAGTGACAATAAGTAGCACAGTGAGAGCATGTTACACAGTGAGAGCATGTAACACAGTGACAATAAGTAGCACAGTGAGAGCATGTAACACAGTGACAATAAGTAGCACAGTTAGAGCATGTAACACAGTGACAATAAGTAGCACAGTGAGAGCATGTTACACAGTGAGAGCATGTAACACAGTGACAATAAGTAGCACAGTGAGAGCATGTTACACAGTGACAATAAGTAGCACAGTGAGAGCATGTTACACAGTGAGAGCATGTAACACAGTGACAATAAGTAGCACAGTGAGAGCATGTAACACAGTGACAATAAGTAGCACAGTGAGAGCATGTTACACATTGACAATAAGTAGCACAGTGAGAGCATGTTACACAGTGAGAGCATGTAACACAGTGAAAATAAGTAGCACAGTGAGAGCATGTAACACAGTGACAATAAGTAGCACAGTGAGAGCGTGTTACACAGTGAGAGCATGTAACACAGTGACAATAAGTAGCACAGTGAGAGCATGTAACACAGTGACAATAAGTAGCACAGTGAGAGCATGTAACACAGTGACAATAAGTAGCACAGTTAGAGCATGTAACACAGTGACAATAAGTAGCACAGTGAGAGCATGTTACACAGTGATAGCATGTAACACAGTGACAATAAGTAGCAGAGTGAGAGCATGTAACACAGTGACAATAAGTAGCACAGTGAGAGCATGTAACACAGTGACAATAAGTAGCACAGTGAGAGCATGTTACACATTGATAATAAGTAGCACAGTGAGAGACTGTGACACAGTGACAATAAGTAGCACAGTGAGAGCATGTAACACAGTGACAATAAGTAGCACAGTGAGAGCATGTTACACAGTGAGAGCATGTAACACAGCGACAATAAGTAACACAGTGAGAGCATGTAACACATTGACAATAAGTAGCACAGTGAGAGCATGTAACACAGTGACAATAAGTAGCACAGTTAGAGCATGTAACACAGTGCGAGCATGTAACACAGTGAGAGCATGTAACACAGTGATAATAAGTAGCACAGTGAGAGCATGTAACACAGTGACAATAAGTAGCACAGTGAGAGCATGTTACACAGTGAGAGCATGTAACACAGTGACAATAAGTAGCACAGTGAGAGCATGTTACACATTGATAATAAGTAGCACAGAGAGAGCATGTAACACAGTGACAATAAGTAGCACAGTGAGAGCATGTAACACAGTGACAATAAGTAGCACGGTGAGAGCATGTTACACATTGACAATAAGTAGCACAGTGAGAGCATGTTACACAGTGAGAGCATGTAACACAGTGACAATAAGTAGCACAGTGAGAACCTGTTACACAGTGACAATAAGTAGCACAGTGAGAGCATGTGACACAGTGACAATAAGTAGCACAGTGAGAGCATGTAACAGTGACAATAGGTAGCACAGCGAGAGCATGTTACACAGTGAGAGCATGTAACACAGTGAGAGCATGTAACACAGTGAGAGCATGTAACACAGTGACAATAAGTAGCACAGTGAGAGCATGTTACACATTGACAATAAGTAGCACAGTGAGAGCATGTAACACAGTGAGAGCATGTAACACAGTGAGAACATGTAACACAGTGACAATAAGTAGCACAGTGAGAGCATGTTACACATTGACAATAAGTAGCACAGTGAGAGCATGTAACACAGTGAGAGCATGTAACACAGTGAGAGCATGTAACAGTGACAATAGGTAGCACAGCGAGAGCATGTTACACAGTGAGAGCATGTAACACAGTGAGAGCATGTAACACAGTGACAATAAGTAACACAGTGAGAGCATGTTACACAGTGAGAGCATATAACACAGTGACAATAAGTAACACAGTGAGAGCATGTAACACAGTGACAAAATGTAACACAGTGAGAGCATGTTACACAGTGAGAGCATGTAACACAGTGACAATAAGAAACACAGTGAGAGCATGTTACACAGTGAGATCATGTTACACAGTGACAATATGTAACACAGTGACATTAAGTAACACAGTGAGAGTATGTCACACAGTGAGAGCATGTAACACAGTGACAATAAGTAGCACAGTTAGAGCATGTAACACAGTGCGAGCATGTAACACAGTGAGAGCATGTAACACAGTGATAATAAGTAGCACAGTGAGAGCATGTAACACAGTGACAATAAGTAGCACAGTGAGAGCATGTTACACAGTGAGGGCATGTAACACAGTGACAATAAGTAGCACAGTGAGAGCATGTTACACACTGATAATAAGTAGCACAGAGAGAGCATGTAACAGTGACAATAAGTAGCACAGTGAGAGCATGTAACACAGTGACAATAAGTAGCACGGTGAGAGCATGTTACACATTGACAATAAGTAGCACAGTGAGAGCATGTTACACAGTGAGAGCATGTAACACAGTGACAATAAGTAGCACAGTGAGAACCTGTTACACAGTGACAATAAGTAGCACAGTGAGAGCATGTGACACAGTGACAATAAGTAGCACAGTGAGAGCATGTAACAGTGACAATAGGTAGCACAGCGAGAGCATGTTACACAGTGAGAGCATGTAACACAGTGAGAGCATGTAACACAGTGAGAGCATGTAACACAGTGACAATAAGTAGCACAGTGAGAGCATGTTACACATTGACAATAAGTAGCACAGTGAGAGCATGTAACACAGTGAGAGCATGTAACACAGTGAGAACATGTAACACAGTGACAATAAGTAGCACAGTGAGAGCATGTTACACATTGACAATAAGTAGCACAGTGAGAGCATGTAACACAGTGAGAGCATGTAACAGTGACAATAGGTAGCACAGCGAGAGCATGTTACACAGTGAGAGCATGTAACACAGTGAGAGCATGTAACACAGTGACAATAAGTAACAAAGTGAGAGCATGTTACACAGTGAGAGCATATAACACAGTGACAATAAGTAACACAGTGAGAGCATGTAACACAGTGACAAAATGTAACACAGTGAGAGCATGTTACACAGTGAGAGCATGTAACACAGTGACAATAAGAAACACAGTGAGAGCATGTTACACAGTGAGATCATGTTACACAGTGACAATATGTAACACAGTGACATTAAGTAACACAGTGAGAGTATGTCACACAGTGAGAGCATGTAACACAGTGACAATATGTAACACAGTGAGAGCATGTTACACAGTGAGAGCATGTAACACAGTGACAATAAGTAACACAGTGAGAGCATGTTACACATTGACAATAAGTAGCACAGTGAGAGCATGTAACACAGTGACAATAAGTAGCACAGTGAGAGCATGTAACACAGTGACAATAAGTAGCACAGTGAGAGCATGTTACACAGTGAGAGCATGTAACACAGTGAGAGCATGTAACACAGTGAGAGCATGTAACAAAGTGATAATAAGTAGCACAGTGAGAGCATGTAACACAGTGACAATAAGTAGCACAGTGAGAGCATGTTACACAGTGAGAGCATGTAACACAGTGACAATAAGTAGCACAGTGAGAGCATGTTACACATTGATAATAAGTAGCACAGAGAGAGCATGTAACACAGTGACAATAAGTAGCACAGTGAGAGCATGTAACACAGTGACAATAAGTAGCACGGTGAGAGCATGTTACACAGTGAGAGCATGTAACAACGTGAGAGCATGTAACACAGTGACAATAAGTAGCACAGTTAGAGCATGTTACACATTGACAATAAGTAGCACAGTGAGAGCATGTAACACAGTGACAATAAGTAGCACAGTGAGAGCATGTAACACAGTGACAATAAGTAGCACAGTGAGAGCATGTAACAGTGACAATAGGTAGCACAGCGAGAGCATGTTACACAGTGAGAGCATGTAACACAGTGAGAGCATGTAACACAGTGACAATAAGTAACACAGTGAGAGCATGTTACACAGTGAGAGCATGTAACACAGTGACAATAAGTAACACAGTGAGAGCATGTAACACAGTGACAATATGTAACACAGTGACGTTAAGTAACACAGTGAGAGTATGTCACACAGTGAGAGCATGTAACACAGTGACAATATGTAACACAGTGACAATAAGTAACACAGTGAGAGCATGTTACACAGTGAGAGCATGTTACACAGTGACAATATGTAACACAATGAGAGCATGTAACACATTGACAATATGTAACACAGTGAGAGCATGTTACACAGTGAGAGCATGTAACACAGTGACAATAAGTAACACAGTGAGAGCATGTTACACAGTGAGAGCATGTTACACAGTGACAATATGTAACGCAATGAGAGCATGTAACACAGTGACAATATGTAACACAGTGAGAGCATGTAACACAGTGACAATAAGTAACACAGTGAGAGCATGTTACACAGTGAGGGCATGTAACACAGTAACAATATGTAACACAGTGAGAGCATGTTACACAGTGAGAGCATGTAACACAGTAACAATATGTAACACAGTGACAGCATGTAACACAGTGAGAGCATGTAACACAGCGAGAGTATGTAACACAGTAACACACACCGTTACTCAGGACTACCTCTGGCCATGACACACACCACAACGTTACTCAGGACTACCTCTGGCCATGAGACACACACCACACCGTTACTCAGGACTACCTCTGGCCATGACACACAACCGTTACTCAGGACTACCTCTGGCCATGACACACACCGTTACTCAGGACTACCTCTGGCCATGACACACACCACACCGTTAATCAGAACTACCTCTGGCCATGACACACACCACACCGTTACTCAGGACTACCTCTGGTCATGACACACACCGTTACTCAGGACTACCTCTGGCCATGACAAACACCGTTACTCAGGACTACCTCTGGCCATGACACACAGCACACCGTTACTCAGGACTACCTCTGGCCATGACACCCACCGTTACTCAGGACTACCTCTGGCCATGAGACACACCACACCGTTACTCAGGACTACCTCTGGTCATGACACACACCGTTACTCAGGACTACCTCTGGCCATGACATACACCATTACTCAGGACTACCTCTGGCCATGACATACACCGTTACCCAGAACTACCTCTGGCTATGACACACACCACACCGTTACTCAGGACTACCTCTGGCCACGAGACACACCGTTACTCAGGACTACCTCTGGCCATGACACACACCATACCGTTACTCAGGACTACCTCTGGCTATGACACACACCACACCGTTACTCAGGACTACCTCTGGTCATGACACATACCGTTACTCAGGACAACCTCTGGCTATGACACACACCACACCGTTACTCAGGACTACCTCTGGTCATGACACACACCGTTACTCAGGAGTACCTCTGGCCATGACATACACCGTTACTCAGGGCTACCTCTGGCCATGACACACACCGTTACTCAGGACTACCTCTGGCCATGACACACAGCACACCGTTACTCAGGACTACCTCTGGTCATGAAACACACCGTTACTCAGGACTACCTCTGGCCATAACACCCACCGTTACTCAGGACTACCTCTGGCTATGACACACACCACACCGTTACTCAGGACTACCTCTGGTCATGACACACACCGTTACTCAGGACTACCTCTGGCCATGACACACACCGTTACTCAGGACTACCTCTGGCCATGACACACACCATACCGTTACTCAGGGCTACCTCTGGCCATGACATACACCGTTACTCAGGACTACCTCTGGCCATGAGACACACACCACACCGTTACTCAGGACTACCTCTGGCCATGACACACACCATACCGTTACTCAGGACAACCTCTGGTCATGACACACACTGTTACTCAGGACTACCTCTGGCCATGACATACACCGTTACTCAGGACTACCTCTGGCTATGACACACACCACACCGTTACTCAGGACTACCTCTGGTCATGACACACACCGTTACTCAGGACTACCTCTGGCCATGACACACACCGTTACTCAGGACTACCTCTGGCCATGACACACACCATACCGTTACTCAGGGCTATCTCTGGCCATGACACACACCATACCGTTACTCAGGACTACCTCTGGCCATAACACATCACACCGTTACTCAGGACTACCTCTGGCCATGACACACACCGTTACTCAGGACTACCTCTGGCCATGAGACACACACCACACCGTTACTCAGGACTACCTCTGGCCATAACACACACCACACCTTTACTCAGGACTACCTCTGGCCATGACACACACCATTACTCAGGACTACCTCTGGCCATGACACACACCGTTACTCAGGACTACCTCTGGCCATGACACACACCGTTACTCAGGACTACCTCTGGCCATGACATACACCGTTACTCAGGACTATCTCTGGCCATGACACACACCATACCGTTACTCAGGACTACCTCTGGCCATAACACATCACACCGTTACTCAGGACTACCTCTGGCCATGACACACACCTTTACTCAGGACTACCTCTGGCCATGACACACACCATTACTCAGGACTACCTCTGGCCATGACATACACCGTTACTCAGGACTACCTCTGGCCATGAAACACACCGTTACTCAGGACTACCTCTGGCCATGACATACACCGTTACTCAGGACTACCTCTGGCCATGAAACACACCGTTACTCAGGACTACCTCTGGCCATGAAACACACCGTTACTCAGGACTATCTCTGGCCATGACACACACCACACCGTTACTCAGGACTACCTCTGGCCATGACACACACCGTTACTCAGGACTACCTCTGGCCATGACACACACCGTTACTCAGGACTACCTCTGGCCATGAAACACACCGTTACTCAGGACTACCTCTGGCCATGAAACACACACCACACCATTACTCAGGACTACCTCTGGCTATGACACACACAACACCGTTACTCAGGACTACCTCTGGCCACGAGACACACACCACACCATTACTCAGGACAACCTCTGGCTATGACACACACCACACTGTTACTCAGGACTACCTCTGTCCACGAGACACACACCACACCATTACTCAGGACTACCTCTGGCCACGAGACACACACCACACCATTACTCAGGACAACCTCTGGCTATGACACACACCACACCGTTACTCAGGACTACCTCTGGCCATGACACACAACGTTACTCAGGACTACCTCTGGCCATGACACACACACCGTAACTCCGGACTCAAACATGTGACCTGACATAGGCAAAGTCAGCACTGCCTAAGTTACTCATCGGCCTCTGGTCATGACACACACTGTTACTCAGGACTACCTCTGGCCATGACATACACCGTTACTCAGGACTACCTCTGGCTATGACACACACCACACCGTTACTCAGGACTACCTCTGGCCATGAAACACACCGTTACTCAGGACTACCTCTGGCCATGAGACACACCACACCGTTACTCAGGACTACCTCTGGCCATGACACACACCATACCGTTACTCAGGACTACCTCTGGCCATGACACACACCACACCGTTACTCAGGACTACCTCTGGCCATGACACACACCGTTACTCAGGACTACCTCTGGCCATGACATACACCGTTACTCAGGACTACCTCTGGCTATGACACACACCACACCGTTACTCAGGACTACCTCTGGTCATGACACACACCGTTACTCAGGACTACCTCTGGCCATGACACACACCGTTACTCAGGACTACCTCTGGCCATGACACACACCATACCGTTACTCAGGGCTACCTCTGGCCATGACACACACCATACCGTTACTCAGGGCTATCTCTGGCCATGACACACACCATACCGTTACTCAGGACTACCTCTGGCCATAACACATACCGTTACTCAGGACTACCTCTGGCCATGACACACATCACGCCGTTACTCAGGACTACCTCTGGCCATGACACACACCGTTACTCAGGACTACGTCTGGCCATGAGACACACACCACACCGTTACTCAGGACTACCTCTGGCCATAACACACACCACACCTTTACTCAGGACTACCTCTGGCCATGACACACACCGTCACTCAGGACTACCTCTGGCCATGAAACACACCGTTACTCAGGACTACCTCTGGCCATGAGACACACCACACCGTTACTCAGGACTATCTCTGGCCATGACACACACCGTTACTCAGGACTACCTCTGGCCATGACACACACCGTTACTCAGGACTACCTCTGGCCATGACACACACCGTTACTCAGGACTACCTCTGGCCATGACATACACCGTTACTCAGGACTACCTCTGGCCATGACACACACCGTTACTCAGGACTACCTCTGGCCATGACACACACCGTTACTCAGGACTACCTCTGGCCATGACACACACCGTTACTCAGGACTACCTCTGGCCATGACACACACCGTTACTCAGGACTACCTCTGGCCATGAAACACACCGTTACTCAGGACTACCTCTGGCCATGAAACACACACCACACCATTACTCAGGACAACCTCTGGCTATGACACACACAACACCGTTACTCAGGACTACCTCTGGCCACGAGACACACACCACACCATTACTCAGGACAACCTCTGGCTATGACACACACCACACCGTTACTCAGGACTACCTCAGGCCATGACACACACCGTTACTCAGGACTACCTCTGGCCATGACACACACACCGTAACTCCGGACTCAAACATGTGACCTGACATAGGCAAAGTCAGCACTGCCTAAGTTACTCATCGGCTCTATAGTGGGATCATGGCAGTATGTAACTAGCAGGCACTACTAACAGCATTATGCAGACTGTCCATTAGCTACAGTTAGTTCACTGTTGGGTTGCTAGTGGCATCAGCTGTCAACACGTCTGATAGATTGATATGAGCTTGTCTACAGTGGTGTGCTGGATCAGTGCCAGCAGTGGTCTGATAAGTGCTACGCCAGCTGGGCGGTGATACACACTCTAATGTCCCTGCACTGCTCGCTAAAAAGACAGCAGCAGACTTGTATCTTACAGTTTAGCCTGCTCTATGTCAATCTGCTCCTGTCAGCAGGCACAACAGGACCGATCAGGACACAAGTCAACTGCTCTCAGCTCACTCACAACAATCAATCTCTCTCTCTCTTTCTTGTTCCCCATCTCTCTCTCTAATAGGATTAAATCAGTGTAAACACTGCTGATGACACAGGAGGTTGCCACAATTAGCTGGCTTGTATCTTAATAGCCTCTTGGGGCTGTAACACACAACAGATATGAACTAAAACACAGCACATTGCACTGGCTGGAGCTGCAAGGGAAACATTCAGCAATATGGATGATGACCGTGAGTGGACAGAAAGGAAGAGCGGGGAGAGAGAAAGAGTGAGAGAAAGAGAGAGAGTGAAAGAGAGACAGAGGGCAGAGAAAGAGTGGAAGAGAGGGAGAGAGAGAGAGAGAGAGAGAGAGAGAGAGAGAGAGAGAGAGGGCAGAGGGCAGAGAAAGAGTGGAAGAGAGAGAGAGAGAGAGAGAGAAAGAGAGAGAGAGAGAGAGAAGGGGGAGAGAGAGAGAGAGAGAGAGAAGGGGGAGAGAGAGAGAAGGGGGAGAGTAGAGAGAAGGGGGAGAGTAGAGAGAGAGACAGTTAAGTAGAAATAGGTCAGAGTCCTACATGGTGAAGGTCACATGGTGAAGGTCTACTTAGAGATTCTGCTGCTAACTCAACAACTAGATTTAAAATGGAAACTATGGACACTGGCCAAGGGTTGCGGTGGGAAAGACAAGCAACAGGAATGATTCTGTTTAATACTCAAAGCAACCATTCCCAGACAGAAACAGTAGCCTACAACATTGCTGTCTTGACAACAGTTGGCCACAAGCACTGTAAATGAGAAAAGGTACTGTAAGGAATGATAGGGGAATGTCATAAATCACACTGCAATGAAGAGGAGAGGGGTGTGCCTCAATCAGCACTTTCCCAAAGTTGACTTTCCGTTAGCACCTCACTTAATTTCTACTTCTATTTATTCCAAATGTATTTTAAACTGTATAAAGTTATACAGATAGCATCAGGAATTCTGTTACACACAGGAACCAGCGACAACGCTGAGATTTCCAAGGCAAGGAGTTAAGAGAGCGAACAGGACAGTGATAGCTGGGCTTTGACTCAGATGAAAGGCAGCAGCAGCTAGCTAGCTTAGGGTAGTGTCTGTCAGAGTGCAGCTAGTTTGTGCTGTAGGTATTAATAGCCTTTGCGGCGCCTATAGCTTAGCACTAACTTAGCATGAACACTAGCTGTTAGCCTGGAATCCTACTGAGAACCACACACCTGCTCCTAGGCAAGCCAAAACAAACAGGCCACTGTAGACTACAGATGCCATAAATGCCAAAACAATCTTAGCATGCCAAAGCAACTTAAAGTAGGTCCACAGACAGCAGACAACTTTTTACATGGTACTGTACATACAGAGTAGAGTGGACAATCAATGTTTACCAAATAGCATAGTGTTGTCTGTCGCACTGATACAGAACCCTGGGGGCCAACCCTGCTGAAAAAAAACAGAATTGACCAGCATAGGCTGGCCATGCTGGTCACCCGCCTTCACTGTGTTTTTGCTGGTTCCTTCACTGTGTTTTTGTTGGTTCTTTCACTATGTTTTTGCTGGTTCCTTCACTGTGTTTTTGCTGGTTCCTTCACTGTGTTTTTTCTGGTTCTTTCACTACGTTTTTGCTGGTTCCTTCACTGTGTTTTTGCTGGTTCTTTCACTACGTTTTTGCTGGTTCTTTCACTACGTTTTTGCTGGTTCTTTCACTATGTTTTTGCTGGTTCTTTCACTACGTTTTTGCTGGTTCCTTCACTGTGTTTTTGCTGGTTCCTTCACTGTGTTTTTGCTGGTTCTTTCACTGTGTTTTTTCTGGTTCTTTCACTATGTTTTTGCTGGTTCTTTCACTACGTTTTTGCTGGTTCCTTCACTGTGTTTTTGCTGGTTCCTTCACTGTGTTTTTGCTGGTTCCTTCACTGTGTTTTTGCTGGTTAATTCACTACGTTTTTGCTTGTTCTTTCACTACGTTTTTGCTGGTTCCTTCACTGTGTTTTTGCTGGTTCTTTCACTACGTTTTTGCTGGTTCTTTCACTACGTTTTTGCTGGTTCTTTCACTACGTTTTTGCTGGTTCTTTCACTATGTTTTTGCTGGTTCTTTCACTACGTTTTTGCTGGTTCCTTCACTGTGTTCTTGCTGGTTCCTTCACTGTGTTTTTGCTGGTTCTTTCACTACGTTTTTGCTGGTTCCTTCACTGTGTTTTTGCTGGTTCCTTCACTGTGTTTTTGCCGGTTCTTTCACTACGTTTTTGCTGGTTCCTTCACTGTGTTTTTGCTGGTTCTTTCACTGTGTTTTTGCTGGTTCTTTCACTACGTTTTTGCTGGTTCTTTCACTACGTTTTTGCTGGTTCTTTCACTATGTTTTTGCTGGTTCCTTCACTGTTTTTTTGCTGGTTCCTTCACTGTGCTTTTGCTGGTTCCTTCACTACGTTTTTGCTGGTTCCTTCACTGTGTTTTTGCTGGTTCTTTCACTACGTTTTTGCTGGTTCCTTCACTGTGTTTTTGCTGGTTCCTTCACTACGTTTTTGCTGGTTCTTTCACTACGTTTTTGCTGGTTCCTTCACTGTGTTTTTGCTGATTCCTTCACTGTGTTTTTGCTGGTTCCTTCACTGTGTTTTTGCTGGTTCCTTCACTGTGTTTTTGCTGGTGGCAAGCCTTCACTATGTTTTGTACACTGGTGACCAGCATACCAGTATGTGTTTTGGACACTAGTGACCAGCATACCAGCATCAAAGTGCTTTATTATTTAAGACAGTCCATTATATACAGTGAGCACCATAATTCATTGGACAGTGACCATTTTTTTCATACATATCGGATGAACCGTTTAGAAATGACAGCACCTTTTGTACATGGTCCCCCCCATTTTAAGGTACTACAAGTATTTGTTGAATTGGCTTCACAGATGTGTGTCGTTAGGCAGGTGTATTCATTGGTGTCGTTAGTGAATGCAGGAGAGCTGTTGATGAAGAGTATTGATTCTAGACTTTGCTGTTGCCTTTGTAGGTTGTTGTTGGGGTGTGACAACATGAGGAAGACAGCAGTGTCGATGCAAATGAAGCTGGCCGTCATAAGGCTCAGAAATGAAAATCAATCAATCGGGAACCTTGCGAAAACCCTGGGCATGCCCAAGTCAGCAGTTTGGTTCATCATTAACAAGAAAAAAACAACCGGTGAACTCAATTATGTCAAAAGACCCGGTAGACTGAGGAAGACCACTGTAGTGGATGAATGCTCTCTATGGTGAAGAAACCACCCCCTGACAACAGTTCAACAGATCAAAAACACTCTTCTGGATGTAGTTGTAGATGTGTCAAAGTCTACCATACGTGTAAGACTACACCAGCAGGACTACAGAGGGTACACTACAAGATGCAAACCACTGATAAGCCTGAAGAATAGAAAGGCCAGATTACAGTTGGCTAAAAAGCACCTAAAAGAGCCCCAAGAGTTCTGGAAAAAAGTATTGTGGACAGATGAGACAAAGATTAACATGTACCAGAGTGATGGAAAGAGGAAAGTGTGGAGAAAAAAAAGACATGCCCATGATCCAAAGCATACCACCTCATCCGTGAAACATGGTGGAGGGGGTGTTATGGCTTGGGCCTGTATGGCTGCCAGTGGAACAGGCTCACTTGTCTTCATCGATGATGTGACTGCAGACAGAAGTAGAACAATGAATTCTGAAGTCTACAGAAATATTTTATCTGCTCAGATAAAACCAAATGCCTCCAAACTCATTGGACGGCACTTCATCATGCAACAAGACAATGACCCTAAACATACTTCTAGAGCAACGAAAGGGTTTTTGATGGCCAAAAAGTCTCATATCCTTGACTGGCCGAGTCAATCACTGGATCTGAATCCAATTGAACATGCATTTTACATGCTGAAGAGGAGACTGAAGGCAATAAGTCCCCGAAACAAGCAGGAACTGAAGATGGCTGCAGTACAGGCCTGACAGAGCATCACCAGGGAAGATGCCTAGCGTCTGGTGATGTCGATGCATCGCAGACTTCAAGCAGTCATTGCATGCAAAGGATATGCGACCAAATATTAACAATGACTACTTTATTCTACATTATGTTAAACTGTCCAGTGTTTTTTGATGCCCGAAAATGGGGGGGGGACTATGTACAAAAGCTTCTATAATTTCTAAACGGTTAATCCGATATGTATGAAAATACCCTCAAATTAAAGCTGACAGTCTGCACTTCCCCCTCATTGTCATTGTATCCTTTCAAACTCAAAGTGCTAGTGTACAGAACCAAAATAACAAAAAAATGGTCACTGTCCAATGAATTATGGTGCTCACTGTATATCATAAGCCTTACTTTGAGGGCCCAGTTTTTCCCTAATACAGTGGCTACATCAGGCCTGCAAGTCACATTATGCTGGCTTGTAAAGTGATGTTTAATTCCTATTGGAATCCAGCCAGAGTGGGAATATCCAACAATTTAAAGTTTTATTTACCCACAATCAGCATTCAGAATGACTGCCAAGGTTAAACTACCTAAATCAGGGGTATCAAAAATACAGCCCGGGGGGGTCCAATCCGGCCCACGGGTGGTTTGAGTAAAAAAAAAATATATATACAGTGGGGCAAAAAAGTATTTAGTCAGCCACCAATTGTGCAAGTTCTCCCACTTAAAAAGATGAGAGAGACCTGTAATTTTCATCATAGGTACACTTCAACTATGACAGACAAAATTATCCAGAAATTATCCAGAAAATCACAATGTAGGATTTTTAATGAATTTATTTGCAAATTATGGTGGAAAATAGTATTTGCAACTTATTATTTGGACGTTTTCACTTAGGGGTGTACTCACTTTTGTTGCCAGCGGTTTAGACATGAATGGCTGTGTGTTGAGTTATTTTGAGAGGACAGTAAATTTACACTGTTATACAAGCTGTACACTCACTACTTTACACTGTAGCAAAGTGTCATTTCTTCAGTGTTGTCACATGAAAAGATATACTCAAATATTTACAAAAATGTGAGGGGTGTACTCACTTTTGTGATATACTGTTTATATATATATATATATATATATATATATATATATATATATATATATATATATATATATATATATAGTATATGCATAAACAAACCAACAAAGTCAATATGGTTATAAGAAATGATAAGGGAATGTGCCCTAGTGGGCTAAACCGGCATCGCGGCTTGGTGGACAAAACGGGGAGTTGGGGTCAGCTGAGAAGTCACTACAGAGTTGATAATTATAACAATTGAAATGCTAATCCTTTGCACATGACCGCTCACTCATTCGGGAACAATTGCAATCAATATATATATATATTTACGCTCAGTGTGTCGTCTTGATCGCTGTTGAAAAGTTGTTTCTTTTGTAGAATTGTCCGTCTCTCTCTCTCTCTGGCATGGTTATAGTGGATAGTTCAGAGTGACATTCATTCATGTTGCTGTAGAATGGATGTTTCGGTGGTTGTCGTTCTTCGCGTTCAATGATACCTTATTCCTAGCTGCAGACTAGTAATTAATATAAAAGACTTGTTCTTATTCTGTTGGTATCGATAGTCTAAACGTTTAACCACTTGGTATGGTTAAAATATTCAGCAATGATCTACAACCTTTGTACTCCCGTGATTGAGAGAAACATGGTCTACTTGAGAATTTCTCAAAGTTGGATTTTATTCGGAATTGCAGAAAAGGGGCTGTCCCAGGATGCCTGACCCTAACTGGCTCATGGGCGGTCCTCTGATTTAGTTAAACTCAAAAGGGAATTGGGAGATTCCTTCATTAAACAGTCCAAAATCACATTCCACAATTATACAAACAGTATCATACTCACTCATTCATCTTATACAACAATTAGATGTAAAACTCATATTTGAGGCTATTATATAAACAGCGTTATGGTAATGTGGCCACACCGTCTCCCATGAGCTTCCCCAAGTTGTAACAAACGGACCAGTTCATAGCTGGATTCTTCACCGATCTTTTATACCTTCTCCGGAACATGAAATTTGTTCGGACCTCCAGTTCTGTGAGGTGGAAGAAATTCCTTTGTTCTCTATGAAACTTCACTCTCTCTCTATACTGTGTGGCCATGAGGCAGGGTCTTCTCCTCAGGAATTTACGACCTCTCTCTGACCACAGCAGCCTAGTTGAAGGAGGCAAGGAGGAGGCAGGGAGAGGGGGATGGGGATGGGGCTTGCTGTACCCAAAGAGGGCAACGACATGACACCAGCATAAACTGGTCACCAGCATAAACTTGTCACCAACATACCAGCATGAGCTGGTCACCAGCATCACCAGCTTGACCAGCTGGTCGGCCAGCCTAACCAGCTTGTAGACCAGTTTGAACAGCATAGACCACCATGGACCAGCATGGGCCAGCTTGAAATTTAGGCTGGTCTACACTGTTTTATTCAGCACGGAACATACTGTACAAGAAATACAAGGTATTGTATGACTATTCATCATACAGTAAGAAGACAAGTGGTCTTCCCATGGCTAGCACAGGGCTGTCTCTGAACCACTTGAGGCCACATATTTACCATGAAGCTACAATTCTGGCAAACAAAGCAGACACCACATGCCTTCCATACAACATAGAGCTGTCATTGATCAACAACACCTTGAGGCCATACGAGTTACAAAAGGGGGAAAAGGGGAAAACAATAAATGTTTTTTGATTGACAGGGTATTCATTTATCTTACGTAAGTACAGTTGAAGAATAGATCATGTAACTATCAAATCATTAAGACTGACTGCTCTCATTACATGAAACATAAAAATAACTTCCATGCCTGCTCACCTGTTTGTTGTTGTCACTGTGGGGCCTCTTGATGGAGACAAAATGGCGGATTTTACTGTAAAGAGATGGAAAGCAAAGCATATTAGATTGGGAACCATCTTTGTGTAACTACCAGTTGCACAAGCAGTTATCAATCCAAGGTGGAAGACCATACAATAGCCTGCCAGTCCCCAGTGCAATAAAGTTAAGATGCCTGGCTCCTTATAGAGGAAGTGATGTCAGTGATTTACCCTCCCTGGCCAATCACAGGCGTAATCTTGACGTGCTGCTGTATGCTGTCACCTGACTTCCTCCTGGCGTAGTAGATCCCCTGCCACTCCTAGAGACAACATAGTCGGAACATACAGTCAGACAACAATATAACATTCATACAATGAAGAAATGACAGTCAGACAACTGGACAGAAAACATTACACAAATATAAAGAATGGATGGATGGTCTTCAACCAGGTGTTGAGGTATTGGGTCTCTTGCAGGATCTCTCACTTCCACTGTGGCTCAGTTTCAGAAGCTCACCTTTCCTTTCTTGATGCAGGTGTTGATGGTGTCTAGAAGATCTGCTCGGTTCTTGTCACTCTTGGGGAGTTCTGTCAGCTCTTTCCCTATTAACTCTCCTTTGTGGTATCCCATCATGTGCTCAAACGCTGGGTTCACGTACTGGTGGCGTGGGAGCGAGATGGATAAGAATGATTTGTTTTTATTTCACAGATTACCTAAACAACCCATAAATGTCAAGAGATACATTGTGTTTCAGTGTGGCTGAATGACTGTGTGTTTGTGTGTGTTTGTGTACCTGTATCACATGGTCTTCACTGGTGATCTCCACAGCCTCCTGACAGTGGTCCAGAGCAGTGAAGACTGAGTTGCACGCCCTGAGGGAGAGAAGAGAGCTGTTTAATCATACTATGTGTGTGTGTGTGTGTGTGTGTGTGTGTGTGTAGGTTGGTTCTTCTATCCTTGTGAGGACCTAAAATCCCCACAAGGATAGTAAAACAAGGACAGTTCTCCCTCCTGGGGATATTTCCTAAGTCCCCATGAGGACAATGGCTATTTTAATCTTAAGGGTTAGGTTTAGGGTTAGAACTAGGGTTAGGTGTTAGGGAAAATAGGATTTTGAATGGAAAACGAGGATACGAGGATAGAAGAACTTAATGTGTGTGTGTGTGTGTGTGTGTGTGTGTGTGTGTGTGTGTGTGTGTGTGTGTGTGTGTGTGAGGACCAATGTACCTGAGTTTGAACTGGCAGCGCACCTCTCCATGTTCTATCTGGAGCAATTCGTTATAGCAGGCAGAGACACTAATGTTCTCCACATACCTCTGACCAGAGCGATAGAGAGAGAGAGAGAAACATGAGCAACACAGTGCACTGTACAGTGTGTAGTCTGCGGATGTGATCTCTGCCTGGGTTCTGAGCTCTGAGGCCTTTCACCCTACATATCTTGGAGGTAGGGCATGTGATGAGAACTGTGACCTGCTGTACAGTACAGTACAGTACAGTAGGTAAACACTGCATGTGTTTATAAGATGAGCCAGCTGACTGACTGACTGATTCAGCAGATGGATGATAGGATAGCATGCTGAGTGTTTTAAGTTGCCTGGCTGAGTTCACTT
Source organism: Oncorhynchus mykiss (assembly GCF_057628025.1). Taxonomy (NCBI): domain Eukaryota; kingdom Metazoa; phylum Chordata; class Actinopteri; order Salmoniformes; family Salmonidae; genus Oncorhynchus; species Oncorhynchus mykiss. Next base: position 23,634,500 of record NC_143026.1, read on the forward strand.
TACAGAGTCACAGAGGAGTTGGTGGTGGCAGATGTCATGCCATATAAAGGCATGTCCTCTTTTCCTCCTATAGTACATAGAGAACATATAAGGAGGAAGAAGGGAACATATAAGGAGAAGAGTACATACTCTGCTGAATCCAGCGCAGAGTAGAGGACGAACAGACGGCTCCTCCTGATCTAAAGGCCTATAGAGAAAGAAGAGCATAAACAGCACACACTATGACATTATCATCATCAGCCCACCCACATAAGATATACACCACATATCATTATAGAATACACACACGTGTATGACATTATCATCATCAGTGAGGAAACATATCTGTGTTTGTTTACTGTTGTTTGGTGTTTGTGTATGTAACTTGAGTTGTGAGTTGCGGGAAAAAATCCTCTTGAAGGGCAAATAAACACCATCAATCAATTACGATGTATACATACGTCTGTGGCACAACGGCCAGAAGGACTGTGTGTTCTGAGGGCTTTGTGGCACGGACCAACCTGGATCAACAACACAATAGAAAAACACATCAAAATATAACAGATTGATAAAAAGAAGCATTCAAAATCCTGCAGGTGGTGAGAACAGCATTTTCAAATACAGTGCCTTCACAAAGTATTCACTCCCCTTGACCTTTTCCACATTTTGTTGTGTTACAAAGTGAGATTAAAATGGATGTAATTGTACTTTTTTGTCAAAGATCTATACAAAATACTCTGTAATGGCAAAGTGAAAGAAAACTTTTTTGAAACATTTCTGGAAAATAAAACTCTAATATATCTTGATTAGATAAGTATTCAACCCCCTGAGACTTTGGCTGTGATTACAGCTGTGAGTCTTTCTGGGTAATTCTCTAAGTGCTTTGCACACGTGGATTGTACAACACTTGCCCATTATCCTTTAAAACATTCTTCAAGTGCTGTCAAGTTGGTTGTTGATCATAGCTAGACAGCCATGTTTATGTCTTGCCATACATTTTCAAGCTGATTTAAGTCAAAACTGTAACTAGGACACTCAGGAACATTCAATGTCGTCTTGGTAAGCAACTCCAGTGTATATTTGGCCTTGTGTTTTAGGTAATTGTTCTGGTGAAAGGAGAATTCATCTCCCAGTGTCTGTTGGAAAGCAGACTGAACCAAGTTTTCCTCTAGGATTTTGTCTGTGCTTAGCTCTATTCCATTTATTTTTATCTTAAAAAACTCCCTAGTCCTTGCCGACGACAAGCATACCCATAACATGATTAAGCCACCACCATGCTTGAAAATATGAAGAGTGGTACTGTCACGAATCCCGCCGAAGATGGTGCCTCTTCCTGTTCGGGCGGCGGTCGTCGTCGCCGGCCTACTAGCTGCCACCGATCCCCTTTTCTGTTTCATTTAGTTGTGTCTGATTAGTTGCACCTGTTTCGTGTTTAGGTTTGGTTGTGGGCTATTTAAACCCAGTAGGCCCACCGGCTTTTGTGCGGGCTTGTTTTTCTGTTGATGGTGTGTGATTATTTTGTGGTATTTATTTTTCCGGTCAGTTGCGTCCTGTTGTTTGGACTTGGTCTTTACATGCCCTTGTGTGTGTGGCGTGACCGTCTCTCTGGGTTTTGAAAAATACAAATCTACATCTTGTGAACTACCCTGCTCTCTGCGCCTGACTTCTCCACCCACTACTCATAGAAGCCGTGACAGGTACTCAGTGATGTGTTGTGTTGGATTTGCACCAAGCATAAGGCTTTTGTATTCAGGACAAAAAGTTCATTTCTCTGCCACATATTTTGCAGTATTAGTTTAGTGCCTTATTGAAAACAGGATGCCTTTATTCTGTTTTTGTTCTGTACAGGCTTCCTTCTTTTCACTCTGTCATTTATGTTTGTATTGTGGAATAACTACAATGTTGTTGATCCATCCTCAGATTTCTCAAAATCACCATTGGCCTCATGGTGAAATCCCTGAGTGGTTTCCTTCCTCTCCGGCAACTGAGTAATGAAGGGTGCCTGTATCTTTGTAGTGACTGGTTGTTTTGAGACACCATCCAAAGTGTAATTAATAACTGCAGCATGCTCGAAGAGATGTTCAATGTCTGTTTTGTTTTTTTACCCATCTACCAATCTCCCACTATGATCAATTGGCTACATAGCTGATGCCTGCTGGACTGTCCATTAATCACGGTACTCCATTCTGTTTATTTATTTTTTATCTGTCGGCCCCAGCCGCAAACTCAGGCTCTGTGTGTAGTTAATCCGACCCTCTCTGCCTAGTCATCGCCATTTTACCTGCTGTTGTTGTGTTAGCTGATTAGCTGTTGTTGTCTCACCTGTTGTTTTAGCTAGCTCTCGCAATCAATACCTGCGATTACTTTATGCATCGCTGTATGTCTCTCTCAAATGTCAATATGCCTTGTATACTGTTGTTCAGGTTAGTTATCATTGTTTTAGTTTACAATGGAGCCCCTAGTTCATACCTCTGATACCTCCTTTGTCCCACCTCCCACACATGCAGTGACCTCACCCATTATAACCAGCATGTCCAGAGATACAACCTCTCTTATCATAACCCAGTACCTGGGCTTACAGTGCCTTGTGAAAGTATTCGTCCCCCTTGAACTTTGCGACCTTTTGCCACATTTCAGGCTTCAAACATAAAGATATAAAACTGTATTTTTTTGTGAAGAATCAACAACAAGTGGGACACAATCATGAAGTGGAACGACATTTATTGGATATTTCAAACTTTTTTAACAAATCAAAAACGGAAAAATTGGGTGTGCAAAATTATTCAGCCCCCTTAAGTTAATACTTTGTAGCGCCACCTTTTGCTGCGATTACAGCTGTAAGTCGCTTGGGGTATGTCTCTATCAGTTTTGCACATCGAGAGACTGAAATTGTTTCCCATTCCTCCTTGCAAAACAGCTCGAGCTCAGTGAGGTTGGATGGAGAGCATTTGTGAACAGCAGTTTTCAGTTCTTTCCACAGATTCTCGATTGGATTCAGGTCTGGACTTTGACTTGGCCATTCTAACACCTGGATATGTTTATTTTTGAACCATTCCATTGTAGACTTTGCTTTATGTTTTGGATCATTGTCTTGTTGGAAGACAAATCTCCGTCCCAGTCTCAGGTCTTTTGCAGACTCCATCAGGTTTTCTTCCAGAATGGTCCTGTATTTGGCTCCATCCATCTTCCCATCAATTTGAACCATCTTCCCTGACCCTGCTGAAGAAAAGCAGGCCCAAACCATGATGCTGCCACCACCATGTTTGACAGTGGGGATGGTGTGTTCAGGGTGATGAGCTGTGTTGCTTTTACGCCAAACATAACATTTTGCATTGTTGCCAAAAAGTTCAATTTTGGTTTCATCTGACCAGAGCACCTTCTTCCACATGTTTGGTGTGTCTCCCAGGTGGCTTGTGGCAAACTTTAAACAACACTTTTTATGGATATCTTTAAGAAATGGCTTTCTTCTTGCCACTCTTCCATAAAGGCCAGATTTGTGCAATATACGACTGATTGTTGTCCTATGGACAGAGTCTCCCACCTCAGCTGTAGATCTCTGCAGTTCATCCAGAGTGATCATGGGCCTCTTGGCTGCATCTCTGATCAGTCTTCTCCTTGTATGAGCTGAAAGTTTAGAGGGACGGCCAGGTCTTGGTAGATTTGCAATGGTCTGATACTCCTTCCATTTCAATATTATCACTTGCACAGTGCTCCTTGGGATGTTTAAAGCTTGGGAAATCTTTTTGTACCCAAATCCGGCTTTAAACTTCTTCACAACAGTATCTCGGACCTGCCTGGTGTGTTCCTTGTTCTTCATGATGCTCTCTGCGCTTTTAACGGACCTCTGAGACTATCACAGTGCAGTTGCATTTATACAGAGACTTGATTACACACAGGTGGATTGTATTTATCATCATTAGTCATTTAGGTCAACATTGGATCATTCAGAGATCCTCACTGAACTTCTGGAGAGAGTTTGCTGCACTGAAAGTAAAGGGGCTGAATAATTTTGCACGCCCAATTTTTCAGTTTTTGATTTGTTAAAAAAGTTTGAAATATCCAATAAATGTCGTTCCACTTCATGATTGTGTCCCACTTGTTGTTGATTCTTCACAAAAAAATACAGTTTTATATCTTTATGTTTGAAACCTGAAATGTGGCAAAAGGTCGCAAAGTTCAAGGGGGCCGAATACTTTCGCAAGGCACTGTACCTCCGCTGTACCCGCACCCCACCATACCCCTGTCTGCACATTATGCCCTGAATATATTCTACCACGCCCAGAAATCTGCTCCTTTTATTCTTTGTCCCCAACGCTCTAGGCGACCAGTTTTGATAGCCTTTCTCCGCATCCTCATCCTACTCCAAACCCTGATGTCCTTGCCGTGTCTGAAACCTGGCTTAGGAAGGCCACCAAAAATTCTGAGATTTCCATACCCAACTATAACATTTTCCGTCAAGATAGAACTGCCAAAGGGGGAGGAGTTGCATTCTACTGCAGAGATAGCCTGCAAAGTAATGTCATACTTTCCAGGTCCATACCCAAACAGTTTGAACTTCTAATTTTAAAAATGAATCTCTCCAGAAATAAGTTTCTCACTGTTGCCGCCTGCTACCGACCCCCCTCAGCTCCCAGCTGTGCCCTGGACACCATTTGTGAATTGATCGCCCCCCATCTAGCTTCAGTTTGCTCTGTTAGGTGACCTAAACTGGGATATGCTTAACACCTCGGCAGTCCTACAATCTAAGCTAGATGCCCTCAATCTCACACAAATCATCAAGGAACCCACCAGGTACAACCCTAAATCCGTAAATATGGGCACCCTCATAGACATTATCCTGACCAACTTGCCCTCCAAATACACCTCCGCTGTCTTCAATCAGGATCTCAGCGATCACTGCCTCATTGCCTGTATCCGATACGGGTCCGCGATCAAACGACCACCCCTCATCACTGTCAAACGCTCCATAAAACACTTCTGCGAGCAGGCCTTTCTAATCGACCTGGCCCGGGTATCCTGGAAGGATATTGACCTCATCCCATCAGTTGAAGATGCCTGGTCATTCTTTAAAAGTAACTTCCTCACCATCTTAAATAAGCATGCTCCGTTCAAAAAATGCAGAACTAAGAACAGATATAGCCCTTGGTTCACTCAAGACCTGACTGCCCTCGGCCAGCACAAAAACATCCTGTGGCGGACTGCAATAGCATCGAATAGTCCCCGCGATATGCAACTGTTCAGGGAAGTCAGTAACCAATACACACAGTCAGTCAGGTAAGCAAAGGCCAGCTTTTTCAAGCAGAAATTTGCATCCTGTAGCTCTAACTCCAAAAAGTTCTGGGACACTGTAGTCCATGGAGAACAAGAGCACCTCCTCCCAGCTGCCCATTGCACTGAGGCTAGGTAACACGGTCACCACCAATAAATCCATGATAATCAAAAACTTCACAATCATTTCTCAACGGCTGGCCATGCCTTCCTCCTGGCTACTCCAACCTCGGCCAAAAGCCCCCCCCCCCCCAGCTACTCGCCCAAGCCTCCCCAGCTTCTCCTTTACCCAAATCCAGATAGCAGATGTTCTGAAAGAGCTGCAAAACCTGGACCAATACAAATCAGCTGGGCTTGACAATCTGTACCCTCTATTTCTGAAACTATCCACCCCCAATGTTGCAACCCCTATTACCAGCCTGTTCAACCTCTCTTTCGTATCGTCTGAGATCCCCAGGGATTGGAAAGCTGCAGCGGTCATCCCCCTCTTCAAAGGGGGAGACACCCTGGACCCAAATTGTTACAGGCCTATATCCATCCTGCCCTGCCTATCTAAGGTCTTCGAGAGCCAAGTTAACAAACAGATCACTGACTATCTCGAATCCCACCGTACCTTCTCCGCTGTAAATCCGGTTTCCGAGCCGGTCACGGGTGCACCTCAGCCACGCTCAAGGTACTAAACGATATCATAACCACCATCGATAAAAGACAGTACTGACCAGCCGTCTTCATCGACCTGGCCAAGGCTTTCGACTCTGTCAACTGTGACTACCCTCCCACTCTGTCTGCCGTATTCTCTCTTTGTTCTTGTTTCCTTATTAGGATGCCGGTGGGTGGAGTTGGGAGGGTCGTCAGCTTCATGGGAAACACCTGGGCCAGGTGTCTCCCAGGATAAATAGACCTCTTCCACATTCATGGAGAAGACACTCTCCATGCAGACACCTTTGTAGATTGTGTTGTGGTTCTTGGTGGCCGTTTGTTTGCTTTGGCACCTTTCAACACCCTGCATTATCACATTCATGCATGCAAAACACTCACTTACACTACTGATTACTGATTACACACACCATTGTATATTTTCCTTAGTTGCTTTAGTTAATAAATATATATTTTGTTACTCCTTATCTCCAAGTGGTCTCCCTTTGTTACGGGCTTTGAGCCGGTTCGTGACACAACCACCATATTCTTATCGGCAGACTCAGTAGCCTCGATTTTTCTAATGACTGCCTTGCCTGGTTCACCAACTACTTTGCAGACAGAGTTCAGTGTGTCAAATCGGAGGGCATGTTGTCCGGACCTCTGGCAGTCTCTATGGGGGTGCCACAGGGTTCAATTCTCGGGCCGACTCTTTTCTCTGTATATATCAATGATGTTTCTCATGCTGCGGGCGATTCCCTGATCCACCTCTACGCAGACGACACCATTCTATATACTTCCGGCCCGTCCTTGGACACTGTGCTATCTAACCTCCAAACGAGCTTCAATGCCATACAGCACTCCTTCCGTGGCCTCCAACTGCTCTTAAACGCTAGTAAAACCAAATGCATGCTTTTCAACCGTTCGCTGCCTGCACCCGCACACCCGACTAGCATCACCACCCTGGATGGTTCCGACCTAGAATATGTGGACATCTATAAGTACCTAGGTGTCTGGCTAGACTGTAAACTCTCCTTCGAGACTCATATCAAACATCTCCAATCCAAAATCAAATCTAGAGTCGGCTTCTATTTCGCAACAAAGCCTCCACTCACGCCGCCAAACTTACCCTAGTAAAGCTGACTATCCTACCGATACTCGACTTCGGCAATGTCATCTACAAAATAGCTTCCAATACTCTACTCAGCAAACTAGATGCAGTTTATCACAGTGCCATCCGTTTTGTTACTAAAGCACCTTATACCACCCACCACTGCGACCTATATGCTCTAGTCGGCTGGCCCTCGCTACATATTCGTCACCAGACCCACTGGCTCCAGGTCATCTACAAGTCCATGCTAGGTAAAGCTCTGCCTTATCTCAGTTCACTGGTCACGATGGCAACACCCACCCATAGCACGCGCTCCAGCAGGTGTATATCACTGATCATCCCTAAAGCCAACACCTCATTTGGCCGCCTTTCCTTCCAGTTCTCTGCTGCCTGTGACTGGAACGAATTGCAAAAATCTCTGAAGTTGGAGACTTTAATTTCCCTCACCAACTTTAAACATCTGCTATCTGAGCAGCTAACCGATCGCTGCAGCTGTACATAGTCCATCTGTAAATAGCCCACCCAATTTACCTACCTAATCCCCATACTGTTTTTATTTATTTACTTTTCTGCTCTTTTGCACACCAGTATCTCTACTTGCACATGACCATCTGATCATTTATCACTCCAGTTTTAATCTGCTAAATTGTAATTATTCGCTCCTATGGCCTATTTATTGCCTACCTCCTCAGGCATTTTGCACAAAATGTATATAGACTATTTTTTTTCTACTGTGTTATTGGCTTGTTTATTGTTTACTCCACGTGTAACTCTGTGCTGTTGTCTTCACACTGCTATGCTTTATCTTGGCCAGGTCGCAGTTGTAAATGAGAACTTTGTCACGCCCTGGTCTTAGTATTCTGTCTTCTCTTTATTATTTTGGTTAGGCAGGGTGTGACATGGGTGAATTATGTGTTTGTCTTGTCTAGGGGTTTTGTAGATTGATGGGGTTGTGTTTAGTATAGTAGTCTAGGTAAGTCTATGGTTGCCTAGAGTGGTTCTCAATCAGAGGCAGGTGGTTATCGTTGTCTCTGATTGGGAACCATATTTAGGCAGTCATATTCTTTAGGTATCTGGTGGGTGATTGTCTCCTGTGTCAGTGTTTGTACCACACGGGACTGTTTTCGGGTTTACACGTTTCTTGTTTTTGTAGTTTGCTCATGTATAGTTTTTCTTATAAAAAAAAAACCATGAACTTCAACCACGCTGCGTTTTGGTCCGCCTCTCCTTCGACGGAAGAAAACCGTAACAAAACCACCCACCACAACAGGACCAAGCGGCGTGGTGACAGGCAGCGGCAGCAGGAGCAGCGAAGTCAGGACTATACGACTTGGGAGGAAATAGACAGGTGGGCGGTCGACCCAGGGAGAGTTCCGGAGCCCGCCTGGGATTCGCTGGATCAGTGCGAGGAGGGTTATAGGAGAATGGAGTTGGAGAGACGAGCACGGCGGCGTGGATGGAAGCCCGAGAGTCAGCCCCAAAAATTTCTTGGGGGGAGGAACACAGGGAGTATGGCAAAGCCAGGTAGGAGACCTGCGCCAACTTCCCTGTGCTTACCGGCGGGCTAGAGAGACCGGGCAGGCACCGTGTTATGCTGTGGAGCGCACGGTGTCCCCAGTGCGGGTGCATAGCCCGGTGCGGTACATACCAGCTCCGCGTATCGGCCGGGCTAGAGTGGGCATCGAGCCAAGTGCCATGAAGCCGGCTCTACGCATCTGGTCTTCAGTGCGTCTCCTTGGGCCGGCTTACAAGGCACCAGCCTTGCGCACGGTGTCCCCGGTTCGCCTGCATAGCCCAGTGCGGGCTATTCCACCTCGCCGCACTGGCAGGGCGACCGGGAGCATTGAACCAGGTAAGGTTGGGCAGGCTCGGTGCTCAAGAGCTCCAGTGCGCCTGCACGGTCCGGTCTATCCAATACCACCTTCACACACCAGCCCTCTGGTGGCAGCTCCCCGCACCAGGCTTCCTGTGCGTGTCCTCGGCCCAGTACCACCAGTGCCAGCACCACGCACCAGGCCTACAGTGCGCTTCGCCTGTCCAGCGCTGTCGGAGTCTCCCGCCTGTCCAGCGCTGCCAGAGCCTTCCTCCTCTCCAGCGCAGCCGGAGTCTCCCGTCTGTCATGACCCGCCAGAGTCTCCCGTCTGTCATGAGCCGCCAGAGTCTCCCGTCTGTCATGAGCCGCCAGAGTCTCCCGTCTGTCATGAGCCGCCAGAGTCTCCCGTCTGTCATGAGCCGCCAGAGTCTCCCGTCTGTCATGAGCCGCCAGAGTCTCCCGTCTGTCATGAGCAGCCAGAGTCGCCCGTCAGCATGGATCCGCCAGAGTCGCCCGTCAGCATGGATCCGCCAGAGTCGCCCGTCAGCATGGATCCGCCAGAGTCGCCCGTCAGCATGGATCCGCCAGAGTCGCCCGTCAGCATGGATCCGCCAGAGTCGCCCGTCAGCATGGATCCGCCAGAGTCGCCCGTCAGCATGGATCCGCCAGAGTCGCCCGTCAGCCAGGATCCGCCAGAGCCGCCAGTCAGCCAGGATCCGCCAGAGCCGCCAGTCAGCCAGGATCCGCCAGTCAGCCAGGATCCGCCAGTCAGCCAGGATCCGCCAGTCAGCAAGGATCCGCCATTCAGCCAGGATCCGCCAGTCAGCCAGGATCCGCCAGAGCCGCCAGTCAGCCAGGATCCGCCAGACAGCCAGGATCTGCCAGAACCACCATTCAGCCAGGATCTGCCAGAGCCGTCAACCTGCCTGAGCTTCCTCTCAGTCCTGAGCTTCCTCTCAGTCCTGAGCTTCCGCTCAGTCCTGAGCTACCCCACAGTCCCGAGCTACCTCAGTCCCGAGCTGCCCCTCAGTCCAGTGGGGCCCTTTGTTAGGGTTACTAGGCCAAGGTCGGCGGCGAGGGTCGCCAATCTAAGGACGCTAAGGAGGTGGACAAAGACTAAGTTGGAGTGGGGTCCACGTCCAGCGCCGCCACCGTGGACAGACGCCCACCCAGACCCTCCCCTATGGGTTTGTGACATGGGTGAATTATGTGTTTGTCTTGTCTAGGGATTTTGTAGATTGATGGAGTTGTGTTTAGTATAGTAGTCTAGGTAAGTCTATGGTTGCCTAGAGTGGTTCTCAATCAGAGACAACGATAACCACCTGCCTCTGATTGAGAACCACTCTAGGCAACCATAGACTCATCGTTGTCTCTGATTGGGAACCATATTTAGGCAGCCATATTCTTTAGGTATCTGGTGGGTGATTGTCTCCTGTGTCAGTGTTTGTACCACCCGGGACTGTTTCGGGTTTACCCGTTTCTTGTTTTTGTAGTTTGTTCATGTATAGTTTTTCTTATAAAAAAAACATGAACTTCAACCACGCTGCGTTTTGGTCCGCCTCTCTTTCACCAGAAGAAAACCGTAACAAACTTGTTCTCAACTAGCCTACCTGGTTAAATAAAGAGTGAAATAAAAAAATAAAAATAAGTGTCCTTTTCAAAACATTGGAAAACCTCCCTGGTCTTTGTGCTTGAATCTGTGCTTGAAATTCACTCGCACCTAATTGTATGTATATGTGTGGGGTACAGAGATGAGGTAGTCATTTAAAAATAATGTTAAACACTTATTGCACACAGATTGAGTTCAGATTGAGTTCATGCAACTTATTATGTGACTTGCCATAGCAAAAGGGTTGAATACTTATTGACTCAAGGCATTTTAGCTTTTAATTTTTAATGAATTTGTAAACATTTCTATAAACATAATTCCACTTCGACATTATGGCATATTGTGTGTAGATCAGTGACACAACATCTCCGGTTGTAACAAAACAAAATGTGGAAAAAGTCAAGGGGTGTGAATACTTTCTGAAAGCATTGTATATGTTTTTGACCACATATGAGAACTTTAAGTGCTTTTGTGCTTTACCTTACAAACTCCCTAGCTCATGAGGCAGGTTTGACAGTAATGTGTGATTAAGTTTGACTTGATAGTTTCATTTGACACACACAACATGAAAGGTGGCTTTCGAATGAGTGCCAGTCTAAACATGTGGGCAGTGGAGGAGTGATGTCATTGGCATATGAGAGGAGAGAACATTTCTCTACTTTACACAGGCTCACCATGGACACACTGTACTGGAGAAAGATGGGAAGCAGGGAGGGGGGAGAGAAGTAGAGAAGGAAGGAGAGAGAGGGATGGAGAGAGGTGGAGAGAGAGAGAGAGAGGGAATGAGAGAGAGGGAAAGAGAGAGAGAGAGAGGGAATGAGAGAGAGGGAAAGAGAGAGGAGGAAGGAAAGAGAGGGAAAGAGCGGGAAGAAGAGAGAGGGAAGGAAAGAGAGGGAAGGAGAGAGAGGGAGAGGGAGTGAGGGAAGAAGAGAGAGAGGGAGAGAGATGGAAGGCGAAAGAGGGAAGGAGAGAGAGAGAGGAAGGAAAGAGAGGGAGCGAGAGGGAAGGAGAGACCGGGAAGGAGAGACAGGGAAGGAGAGAGAGAGGGAGAAAGAGTGAGGGAGAGAGAAAGAGAGGGGGAAGGAGAGAGAGGGAAGGAGAGAGGGAGTGAGAGAGGGAAGGAGAGATAGGGAGAAAAAAGGGAGAGAGTGGGGAAAGATTGAGAGATTTACGATTTCTGATTTTTATTAGGATCCCCATTAGCCTGATGCCAATGGTGACAGTATTCCTGGGTTCCGGCACATAACGAAAAATACATTACAGGCAAAAATACTTTACAATTTCCATACATTTAAAACATAGACGTTACAGACTTATATATTCACTGAGTATTCAAAACATGAACACTGTCTCTTTCCATGACATAGACTGACTAGGTGAATCCAGGTGAAATCTATGATCCCTTATTGATGTTAAATCCACTTCAATCAGTGTAGATGAAGGTGAGGAGACAGGTTAAAGAAGGATGTTTAAGTCTTGAGACAACTGAGACATGGATTGTGTATGTGTGCAATTCAGAGGTTGAATGGGCAAGACTAAAGATTGAAGTGCTTTGAACGGGGTATGGTAGTACGTGCCAGGCGCACCAGTTTGTGTCAAGAACTGCAGCGCTGCTGGGATTTTCACGCTCAACAGTTTCCTGTGTATATCAATAATGGTCCAACACACAAAGGACATCCAGCCAAAGGACACAACTGTGGGAAGCATTGGAATCAACATGGGCCAGCATCCCTGTGAGTGACGGCAAAAGCCTCTTGGCTGGCATGAGACAGGGAGGGAGGGAGGAGAGAGAGAGAGAGAGAGCAACAGACAGACAGCGACATGTGATGGGTCTTTATTGGGAAGAGAGAAAGCGACTTTCTCTCTCTCTGCTTCTGGGAAAATATTACCATGCATGACCAATAACTCATAATTCACTAGATACTGTACGAAGAAGCATATGATGGTCTGGCCACATGATAAATACTAGGTGGGATTATTAGGACAGTTTAAGCTTTGAGTGTATCTAAGTAGAATAGCAGGGAGAGGGTATGCTGCAGGCGCCAAGGCTATATATAGTAGGCTAGTTAGTGGCTGGTACATAAGAGTAAAAGTAGAAATCAGAGGATACTAACACTATGCCTGTAGAAACTGTACTAGACAGACACAGATGTATACATCAACACCAGCAGGTAACTAGAGAAGCCAAAAATAATGTGGAACTTGAATGAAAAAAAACAGCCCCACTACACTCTTAAAAATAAGGATTCCAAAAGGTTTATTTGGCTGTCCCCATAGAAGAACACTTTTTGGTTCCAGGTAGAACTCTTTTGGGTTCCATGTAGAACCCTTTCCATAGAGGGTTCTACATGGAACCCAAAAGAGTTCTACGTGGAACCAAAAGGTTTCTACCTGGAACCAACAAGGGTTCTTTAAAGGGTTCAACAGCTGACGGATGGAGCGAAGGCGGGAGGGAGGCCATGTGTGTGTTGGGCAGTTATTAAAACAAAGACTCAATCCAATGTGTTCTAAAAACAAGTCATGGGTGACCCTGATACACACACACACACACACACACACACACACACACACACACACACACACACACACACACACACACACACACACACACACACACACACACAAAAGTGCGTGATGTGGTGTGGAAAGTAGCATCCGACTAATAGAGACCTCTAACACTAACCTATAAATAATGAAGTGACTGATTGGAAAGTGGAGAAAGTTAAGTAACTCAATTTGTCCTTATATGTAGGGAAACTAGCTAGGCCAATTGATTATTATTATTATATATATTTTTTGGGGGGTAGATCAGCTTTAATATTGCAGATAGATTGTAGCTTCCATCAATGTAGACTGCATCATTTCCAATCCCCCACATATTTCTGTAAATATATATTTATATACAGTACCACTCAAAAGTTTGGACACACCTACTCATTCAAGGGTTTTTCTTAATTTTTTACTATTTTCTACTTTGTAGAATAATTGTGAAGACATCAAAATAAATAACACATATGGAATCATGTAGTAAGCAAAAAAGTTGCCACCCTTTGCCTTTATGACACTTTGCACACTTTTGGCATTCTCTAAACCAGCTTCATGAGGTAGTCACCTGGAATGCCTTTCAATTAACTGTTGTGCCTTGTTAAAAGTTAATTTGTGGAATTTCTTTCCTTCTTAATGTGTTTGAACCAATCAGTTGTGTTGTGACAAGGTAGGGGTGGTATACATTAGATATCCCTATTTGGTCAACGACCAAGTCCATATTATGGCAAGAACAGCTCAAATAAGCAAAGAGAAACGACAGTCCATCATTACTTTAAGACATGAAGGTCAGTCAATCCGGAACATTTCAAGAACTTTGAAAGTTTCTTCAAGTGCAGTCATCAAGCACTATGATGAAACTGGCCCTCATGAGGACCGCCACAGGAAAGGAAGACCCAGAGTTACCTCTGCTACAGAGAATAAGTTCATTAGAGTTAACTGTACCTCAGATTGCAGCCCAAATAAATGCTTCACAGAGTTCAAGTAACAGACACATCTCAACATCAACTGTTCAGAGGAGACTGCGTGAATCAGGCCTTCATGGTCGAATTGCTGCAAAGAAACCACTACTAAAGGACACCAATAAGAAGAAGAGACTTGCTTGGGCCAAGAAACACAAGCAATGGACATTAAACCGGTGGAAATCTGTCCTTTGGTCAGATGAGTCCACATTTTTTATTTATGGTTCCAACCACTGTGTCTTTGTGAGATGCAGAGTAGGTGAACGGATGATCTCCGCATGTGTGGTTCCCATCGTGAAGCATGGAGGTGGTGTGATGGTGCTTTGCTGGTGACACTGTCTGTGATTTATTTTGAATTCAAGGCACACTTAACCAGCATGTCTACCACAGCTTTCTGCAGCGATACGCCATCCCATCTGGTTTGTGCTTAGTGTGACTATCATTTGTTTTTCAACAGGACAATGACCCAAAACACACCTCCTAAGGGCTATTTGACCAATAAGGAGAGTGATGGTGCTGCATCAGATGACCTGGCCTCCACAATCCCCCGACCTCAACCTAATTGAGATGGTTTGGGATGAAGGAAAAGCAGTCAACAAGTGCTCAGCATATGTGGGAACTCCTTCAAGACTGTTGGAAAAGCATGCCTCATGAAGCTGGTTGAGGGAATGCCAAGAGTGTGCAAAGCTGTAATCAAGGCAAAGGGTGGCAACTTTGTAAAATATCAAATACACTTTTTTGGCTACTACATGATTCCATATGTGTTATTTCATAGTTTTGATGTCTTCACTATTATTCTACAACGTAGAAATAGTAAAAATAAAGAAAAACCCTTCAATGAGTAGGTGTGTCCAAACTTCATTTCCATAATTAACAATAACATAGGCAGTTCATGCAAAGGACTGTTAGCTTACTGTGTTTCATCCTATATTATCCCTAAAATCAGCAAAATATGTGGGAAACACGCATGCACACACACACACACACACACACACACACACACACACACACACACACACACACACACAGACACACACACACACACACACACGCACTCGACCCCTTTCTCCCACAAACAACCATAAGCTCAGATGCTGAACAGTTGTTCCATCCCTGAGCCAAACTCAAGAAAGGACTTGATTTACGAATGCATATACAGTTGAAGCTGTTTCAGAAGGCATGCAAAATTGAGAAAAAATTGTGAGATTTGATTAACCATTGTCAAGTCCTAGCTGATGGAGATCAGATACACCCCCTTCCCCTTAAACACACACACGCCGGTCCCCTGTTGTGACCATTTTCACAAGCCTCTCTGTGAAGTCAGACCTTTGATTACTTTGTGCCACCAGGGCCACAATAATAGAACAATTAAGTTGATTAAGCATTAAATGACTTATATTGAGCCGGAATCTCACTTACAGTACATCGAACAGTTAGGCCTACAGAGGCATGATATATTCTGTAGAATCATTTTCGTCCAGGAATGTCTTGGATGTCAGAGTAACTGTGTGACAGTTTGTATTACCATAATCTCAGACACACACACAGACAGTTTGTATTACCATCATCTCAGACACACACACACAGACAGTTTGTATTACCATCATCTCAGACACACAGACAGACAGTTTGTATTACCATCATCTCAGACACACAGACAGACAGTTTATATTACCATCATCTCAGACACACACACAGACAGTTTGTATTGCCATCATCTCAGACACACACACACACACAGACAGTTTGTCTTACCATCATCTCAGACACACACACAGACAGTTTGTATTACCATCATCTCAGACACACACAGACAGTTTATATTACCATCATCTCAGACACACACACAGACAGTTTGTATTACCATCATCTCAGACACACAGACAGTTTGTATTACCATAATCTCAGACACACACACAGACAGACAGTTTGTATTACCATCATCTCAGACACACACACAGACAGTTTGTATTACCATAATCTCAGACACACACACAGACAGTTTGTATTACCATAATCTCAGACACACAGACAGACAGTTTGTATTACCATCATCTCAGACACACAGACAGTTTGTATTACCATCATCTCAGACACACAGACAGACAGTTTGTATTACCATCATCTCAGACACAGAGACAGACAGTTTGTATTACCATCATCTCAGACACACAGACAGTTTGTATTACCATCATCTCAGACACACAGACAGTTTGTATTACCATCATCTCAGACACACACACACACAGACAGTTTGTATTACCATCATCTCAGACACACACACAGACAGACAGTTTGTATTACCATCATCTCAGACACACAGACAGTTTGTATTACCATCATCTCAGACACACAGACAGACAGTTTGTATTACCATCATCTCAGACACACAGACAGACAGTTTGTATGACCATCATCTCAGACACTCAGATAGACAGTTTGTATTACCATCATCTCAGACACACAGACAGTTTGTATTACCATCATCTCAGACACACACACAGACAGTTTGTATTACCATCATCTCAGACACACAGACAGTTTGTATTACCATCATCTCAGACACACACACAGACAGTTTGTATTACCATCATCTCAGACACACAGTCAGACAGTTTGTATTACCATCATCACAGACAGACACACAGACAGACAGTTTGTATTACCATCATCTCAGACACACAGATAGACCGTTTGTATTACCATCATCTCAGACACACAGACAGACAGTTTGTATTACCATCATCTCAGACACACAGACAGACAGTTTGTATTACCATCATCTCAGACACACAGTCAGACAGTTTGTATTACCATCATCACAGACAGACACACAGACAGACAGTTTGTATTACCATCATCTCAGACACACAGACAGACAGTTTGTATTACCATCATCTCAGACACACAGACAGACAGTTTGTATTACCATCATCACAGACAGACACACACACAGACAGTTTGTATTACCATCATCTCAGACACACAGATAGACAGTTTGTATTACCATCATCTCAGACACACAGACAGACAGTTTGTATTACCATCATCTCAGACACGCAGACAGACAGTTTGTATTACAGTCATCTCAGACACTCAGACAGACAGTTTATATTACCATCATCTCAGACAGACACACAGACAGACAGTTTGTCTTACCATCATCTCAGACACACAGACAGACAGTTTGTATTACCATCATCTCAGACACACAGACAGACAGTTTGTATTACCATCATCTCAGACACACAGACAGACAGTTTGTATTACCATCATCTCAGACACACAGACAGTTTGTATTACCATCATCTCAGACACACAGACAGACAGTTTGTATTACCATCATCTCAGACAGACACACAGACAGACAGTTTGTCTTACCATCATCTCAGACACACAGACAGACAGTTTGTATTACCATCATCTCAGACAGACACACAGACAGACAGTTTGTATTACCATAATCTCAGACAGACAGACAAACGGACAGTTTGTATTACCATCATCTCAGACACACAGTTTGTATTACCATCATCTCAGGCACACACACAGACAGTTTGTATTACCATCATCTCAGACACACACACAGACAGTTTGTATTACCATCATCTCAGACACACAGACAGACAGTTTGTCTTACCATCATCACAGACAGACAGACAGACAGACAGACAGACAGTTTGTATTACCATAATCTCAGACAGACAGACAAACGGACAGTTTGTATTACCATCATCTCAGACAGACAGACAGACAGTTTGTATAACCATCATCTCAGACACACAGACAGTTTGTATTACCATCATCTGAGACAGACACACAGACAGACAGTTTGTATTACCATCATCTCAGACAGACAGACACACAGACAGACAGTTTGTATTACCGTCATCTCAGACAGACACACAGACAGTTTGTATTACCATCATCTCAGACACACAGACAGACAGTTTGTATTACCATCATCTCAGACACACAGACAGTTTGTATTACCATCATCTCAGACACACAGACAGACAGTTTGTATTACCATCATCTCAGACAGACACACAGACAGACAGTTTGTCTTACCATCATCT